>NC_065585.1:110198279-110501309 GCF_024542745.1 Macaca thibetana thibetana | reverse complement strand
TTCCTTCTTATTAGGTAGAGTGTAGAGTGTATTTTTAGCATAGTTTATTTTTTTATGCCCAAAGATCTTGCGGTAACTTGAGGTCATCATTCTGAACATTTATGATCACCATACAGAAAGAATGATAGAGGAGGCAATTGGAGGAGATTATGTTGAGTCTAATGCGTAGGGACTCCAAGTCATGGCTTTTTTAGGAGAAATACGTTGATGTCAATCATTTTGCCATATTTTGTTTTTTTACTAGAGGCTGAATGCAAGAAAAAGCGTGGGTATCAGTATTGTAATAATTCTGGCTAAACTTCAACTTGATGGCTCCATATAACTACAGTATACAAACTAATATCAACATACTAAGCTTTTTTATTTAGCAAAATTTTCCCCAAAATCATTTCTTGGAGAGATAAGTAGGTTGTCCATGGTAGTTGTTGGAAGAAGTTCATAAACTAAAAAGTCAGTGCTGTAGAAAAATCATACTGTCAAGGAATATTAAATAGAGAAAGATTCTTAGAGATTATCCAAACATGAATGCCAGAGAGATACTGTGACTTGCCTAGGGTCACACACCTGATAAGTGGAAAGGCCTATGTCTTCTGATTCGCTCAATACTCTTTTCACCACTCAACAGGTGAGGTGCTTGTTTAATAGAATTGAGTTTTCATTCATTGGAAAAGAAAAATGGCTAAAGTCTGCATTCATATACTAACCTTTGGAGGACTTAAGAATCTCCATATTCATTGCCAAATATATAAAGAAGCTTGACTTCTGTTCTTGGCATATTGAGCCAAATACACATACATATATGTACCTATACACACCACCATCTGGTTAAAGTGATTTCAATATAGATATTAATAAAGGTGGTGGCAGTAACAGAAGGAAAACTCTCAGATTTCCTTCAGTCATGAAATTCTTTGATTTCTCATCCATTTATGTGATGATATACTCAAAACATCAGTGCTCTCATCCACACAGTGGCTTTCTTTTACCTTAACTTAAAAATTGGGATCGTTATGTGTATGTTTCAGTTCAGTGTATGGTGATATAAGTCTTCTAAGAAGGTTATCAACATTGCCCATTCTGATGCCAGAATTGAGAAAATGAGTGTCTTAGTTATCATGAATTGGTAGTAACAGTTATGCTGGCGTGATGATTGTTTCCAGGAATTGAAATATGATAGACTTGGTTGTTCTGGGAAGAAAGAACACACAGCCTACCCAGGGAGGGTTGTGGGTGAGGTGGGGATGAAATAATAGACAAGTTAGTTAGTAGGACACTTCCCAGGACCAGCAGAATGAGATATTCTATTATTATATTTCTAGTTCCTAGTGAGGTTTTTAATTTTATTTTTATTGAATTTAGCAATTGTTCAGACCTGCAAAGAGAGTCCATATGGATCCATAAAGCAGAGAACGATGATCCAATGACCTATAGGAAAGCAGTGCCCCCCAAATGCCTTCTCTGCTCTCTCTCAGTACCATGTCTAAAGTAATGAATGTTAGCAGCATAATAGGGTCATCCCTTGTCTTAGCAGAAAACCTGATAGAAAATATGTATATTCAGGCACTGTGCTTACTAACCAGGATAAGCAAAATTCACTAAGAAAATCACAATTATTTAGCCTTTATCAATTCAAGCTGATTTCTGGGACTCAAAAAACTAATAGTAATAAGTATGACAGTAATAAGGAAAGAACATTAACGATCCCTTTTAAAGAACTTACTAAGTGCAGTCTCTTGGTTAGTGTTAACTGGTTTGCTTTTTTGAGACAGAGTCTCTCTCTGTCGCCCAGGCTGGAGTGCAGTGGCGTGATCTTGGCTCACTGCTGGCTCCGCCTCCCGGGTTCACGCCATACTCCTGCCTTAGCCTCCTGAGTAGCTGGGACTACACGCGCCCGCCACCACGCCCGGCTAGTTTTTTATATTTTTAGTAGAGATGGGGTTTCACCATGTTAGCCAGGATGGTCGCCATCTCCTGATCTCGTGATCCGCCTGCCTCGTAACTCTTACAACTAAACACACACAACTCCTTCATTAAAGAAACAAATGATGCCTTCTTGGGAGAAAACTGATAATTATAAAATATTTAATTAGGGAAAGAAAAAACCTGACCTTAACCATTAACCAGGAAGTTTCCTGGGGAAAAATACTTTAAAGAGATAAATAGTATGAAGATGGGGTATATTTTGGGTTTTCATAAAGGAAAGACTATTAAAAAAAAAATTGTTCAGCTACTCAGGAGGCTGAAATGGATCACTTGAGCTCAAGAGTTTGAGATCAAGCCTGGGCGACATAACAAGACCCTGTTTTAATTTTAAAAACTATATTGTACACTGAAAGTGTAATTTTTTTTAAAACTACTTCCTGGTGTGGAGAAGCAAGCATCCTGGAAATGCAGAAACTAGATCATCAGCTAATATCAATTGAGTATTTATTATGCTAAGAATTTTATTTTAACCAATCTTTATACCAAATCTATGAGATAGGTACCAAGAATAATAAAATGCAATATGTATTTAGTATTTAGAATTTTCCAAGCATTACTTTAACTACTTTAGATCAGTTTACTCTTTGAGCGCTCTTTATGGCCTGTGAAATAGGTACTAGTGTTATCCTTATAGAAGAGGAAACAAAGCACAGAGATATCAAACACATTATCCAAAATATTTCACCACCAAGTAGATGAGCCAGGATTTGAACCCAGGCAGTCTGAATTCAGAGGCTACACTAAGCCATGCTGCCATTATTTAGGTGGACCCTATTATGCCTGTGATTTTTTTTTTTTCCTTTTCCAAAACAGAGATTTATGGCATCTTCACTCATTTCTTCAACAAACTGGTATTTATTGAGGGCCAGTGTGGTCAGGGCCTGCTCTAGGGCATGGAAAACCTCAGTGACCATAACTGACTGTTCTCTACTCTTATGGAGTCATCATTCTTGCTGTCTCTTTGACACAGTTTGGATGTTTGTCCCCTCCAAATCTTATGTTGATGCGTAATCCCCAGTGTTGGAGATTGGGCCTGGTGGGAAGTGATTGGATCATAAAAGCAGATCCCTCATGAATAGCATAGCACCAGCCCCTTGGTGATGAGTGAGTTTACGCAAGAGCTGGCCCCTCCTCTCAATCCCTCACTTCTGCTCTCTCTCTTGTTCCTGCTCTCACCAGGTGATGTGCTTGTTCCCCCTTCCCCTTCCACCATGATCATAAGCATCCTGAGGTCCTCACCAGAAGCAGATGCTGAAGCCATGCTTGCACAGCCTATAACACCATGAGGCAACTAAACCTCTTTACTTAATAAATTACCCAGCCTCAAGTATTTCTTGATAGCAACACAAAAATGGCCCAACACAGGCCTCATTGGAGCAATGACTTGAATGCAAATGGGAAGATTTGTCTCATAGAAATCCTGATCCCAAGAAAGAGTGGTCAGGTGAAGGACAATTAATCAAAGTCCTAAGACAGAAGTACATGTTTCAGAAAATTCCAGGTGAAAAGGACAGCTTGAGCAAGGCTCCAGGGTAGGATCATGTTGGGCATGCTTGAGAAAATAAGGAGGACAAACAGCTGGAGCAGTGAAGCAGAAGATCAGGATGGTGAAATGGTTTGCCTGTGTCTCCACCCAAATGTCATCTTGAATTGTAATATCCATAATCCCCACACGTTGAGGGAGGAACCCACGGGGAGGTGATTCAATCATGGAGGCGGTTCCCCCATTGCTCTTCTCATGATAGCTAGTGAATTCTCACAAGATCTGATGGTTTTATAACCATCTGGCATTTCCCCTGCTTGCACTCCTCCCTACTGCCACCATGTGGAGAAGGTCCTTGCTTCACCTTTGCTTTCTGGCATGATTGTAAGTTTTGTGAGGCCTCCCCAGTCATGTGGAACTGTGATTCAATTAAATGTCTTTCTTTTATATATTACCCAGTCTCAGGTAGTATCTTTACAGCAGTGTGAGAACAGTAATACACATGGTCACAGGGAATAGATGTTATAAGGCCCACAGTAAGCACACTGGTTTTCACTTTGAGTAAAACGGGGAGCCATTGCATGGTTTTGAACTGAAAAATGACCTAATCTGACTTGTTTCTTAAAAGAATCAGTCTACTGAATTGTGAATAGGCTGTAGGCGGGCAAGGATAGAAGTAACAAGTTCCGGATAAACTGATGTGGGCAACGCTAATATGGACCAGGGACTGAGCTGAAAGATCAGGAACTCAAGTTTGGATACATTGAGTTCAAGATGCTTATTAGACTTCTGGGTGGAAATGCCAGGTTGACAGTTGATAGGACTTTGGGAGAGAGACCTAGGCTGAGGATGTGAAACTAGGGGTTACCAGCACAAAAATGAAATTGAAACCTATGTGGCTGGATGAGGTTAATAAGCTCGTGGATATAGCTGGAGAGAAGGCCTAAGGAATAGCTCTGGGCAGTCTAACTTTAACAAGAGGAACCAGCAAAGGAAACTAAGAAGAAACAAACAAATGAGGCAAGAGAAAATAAATGAACTTGAGGTTCTGCAAGGCAAGTAAAAAGCATATCTCAAAGAGTATTTTTTTTAATTAAACCCTTGGTAAACAGGCCTTATTTTCACCACTCTGTTGCTTGTAATTTGTATCAGACGGCTATTGGTGCTTCTGTTGCTGAGCTCACTCATGAGCCTGCTGTTGTTGAACCAGACTAGGAACCACTCGCCCAGTGCAGCAGAGCCTGCTGTTGTTGAACCAGACTAGGAACCACTTGCCCATTGCAGCAAAGCCAAACACTGACATTGGGATTATAGCAAAAGAAAGGGAGACATTTATTGCAGGGCACCAAGCAAGGAAAATCAGGCAGCTAACGCTCATGACCTGAACTTCCAGATGGCTGATAGACAAGGGTTTTTAAAGTGGGAGGCTGACATTATAGGCAAAGTCATAAGTAAAAACATGGAAGCTATATATTAGTTTGAACTAAGAAGGCAGGACATCTCAAAGTGGGAGCCTACAGGTTACAGGTGGATTCAAAGATTTTCTAATTTGTGATTGGTTAAGAGGGCAAAGCTTTGTCTGAAAATTTGGGATCAGCAGAAAAGAATGTTAGCTCTGGCTCATGGACATGACCTCCTGCAAACACCTCAGGAAGAAATTTAGAGCAAAGAATGGCAGACAGAATTCAGTCCTCTGTTTCCCCTTACCTGAGGCCTCTGTGCCCACAGATCTATCTGGTGCAGGGATGGGTTTCTAAAACACAATTCAAGGACATGTGTTAAGATGTTATCTTTAGGCTGGGCGCGGTGGCTCACGCCTGTAATCCCAGCACTTTGGGAGGCCGAGACGGGCGGATCACGAGGTCAGGAGATCGAGACCATCCTGGCTAGCACAGTGAAACCCCGTCTCTACTAAAAAATACAAAAAAATTAGCCGGGCGAGGTGGCGGGCGCCTGTAGTCCCAGCTACTCGGGAGGCTGAGGCAGGAGAATGGCGTGAACCTGGGAGGCGGAGCTTGCAGTGAGCTGAGATCCGGCCACTGTACTCCAGCCTGGGTGACAGAGCGAGACTCCGTCTCAAAAAAAAAAAAAAAAAAAAAAAAAGATGTTATCTTTAGTTTCTACAGAGAACAAAATATTCATGATTCTAGCTTCCTTCCTTCTTGGCTATTGTTTTAAGCTACTATTACTTTCATGCTTATCAAGTTGTTCATTTACTTCTTAGGACTAGCTGAGTGCCTGGAATTTCTCATGAAGGAACTCAAGATTTTCCTTTATTTTCAGGCTCAGGGGGCTCTGCAGGGCCCATAGAAGGGTCTCTGCTCTCACTACAGCCAGCTGGAAGATCAGCTGGGGGCTGGTTGGTCTAGTATGACTTAGGCTTGGGTGATTCAGCTCTGTTCCACGTCATGTCTCATGCTTCAGGGGACTAACCCAGTCTTGTTCTCATAGCAGAAGGCAGAGGTTCAAGAGAGAACAAAAGAAAGGGAGGGAAGAAATGCACAGACATCTAGAGTCCTAGGCTTGGAATTGAAACACTGTCATTATTGCTACTTTATATTGGCCAAAGCACGTCACAAGATCATTCTGTATTCAAGATGTAGAAAGTACATTCAACTTTTTGATGAGATGAATGCAAATCACGATGTATAGCTCATGGATATAGAGGGGTATGAAAATTTGGAAACATTTTGCAATCACTCTTGACACCAGTTTTTATCACTCTTAAGCTCCCGTCTCTATCAGGAGGCTCTCCTCACAATTCCACAAACCACACCTGCAATTGTGATGCCTTCCCTATGTAGGCTGCTTTCTGCATCTCCTGTGCCTTTCTAGACCTGCAGCTTAGCTCCTTCATCTTTTCAAGTCATTTCTATTCATACAGATCTCTCCCCCTTTGAATGCCTACAGCCCCTGTAATTGGAACCATATATAATACATTAAAGTGCTTAAGCAGGGGGTTGGTAAATGACACACATTTAATAAATGGTAGCTATCACCATGATTCTTCTTTACCACATTACAAGTCATCTGAAACTTTCCTCCAATGATTTTAGGCAGGAGTCTTGTCGGTCTCCCAAAGTGTGCCTTCATCCCCTTAATAAAAGGGAGATGTCATCAGTATTTTTGTGTTCTAATGGTAGCCAGCACAGTGAGAGGCACATAATGAGTTCTCAATACAATTTTGTTAATTATTAAGAGTTGATTTAAAGTCCAAGGAGCTTCTTGTAGTTTGGAAATTATCACATAGTAAAAACGTCTTGAAACTACATAAGTCCTGAGAAGGCTAAAAGTATGCATCTTGGAGAAAACTCTATTACGAGTGGAAGGATTATTCTAAGGAAATTATTTGAATAATTTTTCACCTTTTAAGAACAATTTTGCTGTTTAGTTGGAATTAAAGGAGTGAACCTGGGAGTTCTGGAAGCCTGATAAAAGCAGGTGTTAATCACTTTTAAGTACTGTACCTTGTATTGTCAGCAAATATGTTGTAACATCCATTAATGTTACAAAATAAATTTTGTATTCAAAATAAATCCTCCTCTCGCTAAGCCTGAAAGAGAGACAAGAAAATGCAGGTTCTCTCAAAATTGAAATGAGAGGCTATGAAAGAAGGAAAAATAAACATACAACAGAAGGAAAATGCCAGCAAGTATATTAAAAATTGCAATAACATCATTACCTGACTGAGGTTATGTGTTCTGTGGCTCCTGTTTGAATCACAGGCTTCATTACTTTGGTGTCAGGTATTACCATTTAGGAAATAAAAATTACTGGAATAGTGTTTGGGGTTGAGCAGGAGGATCAGAGGTCAAATGAAGTATTCACTGAACCATTTCCATAGAGCGAGATTATTTTGCTTCTTTATGAAATTAAATTCTCCATAAATAACATGCGTGTCATGGAGTTCAACACACTTTTTTTTTCCTTAGAAGTCAAATAAAATCAAAATCAGAAAGTCTCCATAAAATAACATGAAATTTCTGATTTTTAACCATTTAATAATTGCTGTAAGCTTTGCATCAAGCAGAATCTGTGTTGCAAATATATGGGTATTAAATTTGTTCCTTATGGAATACAGTCTGGAATAAAATTGGGATGCAAAACATGGAAATTGGCACATTAGATGTGTCAAGGCATTTTTCATTTTTAAATATTTCCATAGGTTTTGATTTTCCATTGTATTTGTTAAAAGCCTGGACATCTGTTCACTGTATGGGCATGCAATTGAGTTTACTGTTGCTGAACATGAGAACTTTTTGGTTGAGATTTTAGAAAAGTTTAAGTTGCATAGACCACACCTGGAGGTTTAGACTCTATAATAAAAAGTTATAGTGACTTAAAATGGAACATGTACTTCGCGGCCAATTGATCCATCTCCTTCCCTCCCTCGCTCAACCTGCCTTACCCACTTTGAATTCAGGAATTACATCCTGATACCAAGACACATTATACTTCAACATTTTTTAACTTTCTCCCTGTCTCTATTCTGTCTTTTCCAATTCATTCTTCTTCTTGTCAAATTAATCTCCCTCAAGTAACAGATTCATCATATTCATTCACTGTTTTAAAACTTTCAATATATTTTTTTCTTTTTAAAAAATTTCAATAGGTTTTTGGGGGAACAGGTGGTGTTTGGTTACATGAATAAGTTCTTTAGTGGTGATTCCTGAAATTTTGGTACACCCATCACCTGAGCAGTGTACACTGTACCCAAGGTGTAGTCTTTTATTTACCTCCTTCCCACTCTTTCCCCTGAGTCCCCAAAGTCCATCGTATCATTTTTATACCTCTGCATCCTCATAGCTTAGCTTCCACTTATGAGTGAGAATGTACAATTTTTGGTTTTCCATTCCTGAGTCACTTCACTTAGAATAATGGTCTCCAATTTCATCCATATTGCTGCAAATGCCATTACTTCTTTCCCTTCTATGGCTGAGTAGTACTCCATGGTGTGTGTGTGTGTGTGTGTGTGTGTGTGTGTGTGTGTGTATACATACATACTACAATTTCTTTACTCTTTGATTGATGGGCATTTGGGCTGATTCCATGTTTTTGCAATTGTGAATTGTGATGCTATAAACATGCATGTACAAGTTTTGTTTTTTGTTTTGTTTTTGTAAAATGACCTCTTTTCCTCTGGGTAGATACCCAGTGGTGGGATTCCTAGATAAAATGGTAGTTCTAGTTCTTTAAGGAATTTTCCATAGTGGTTGTGCTAGTTTACATTCCCACCAGCAGTTTGAAATTGTTCCCTTTTCACTGCATCCACACCAACATCTATTATTTTTTGATTTTTAAATTATGACCATTAATTCAGTAAGGTGGTATCGCATTGTGGTTTTGATTTTCTCTGGCTAGGACTTTCAGTGCTATGTTGAATAGAAGTGGTGAGAGTAGAATCCTTGTCTTGTTCCAGTTTTCAGGAGAAATGCTTTCAACGTTTCCTCATTCAGTATCATGTTGGCTGTGGGTTTGTCATAAGTGGCTTTTATTACCTTAAAATATATCCCTTCTATGCTGATTTTGCTGAGGGTTTTAATTATAAAGCAATGCTGGATTTTGTCACATGCTTTTTCTGTGTCTGTGGAGATGATCATGTGATTTTTGTTTTAAATTCTGTTTATGTGGTGTATCACATTTATTGACTTGCGTATGTTAAGCCATCCCTGCATCCTTGGTATGAAACTCATCTGATCATACTGGATTATCTTTTTTATATGCTGTTGGATTCAGTCAACTAGTATTTTCTTAAGGATTTTGCATGTATATTAATCAGAGATATTGGTCTGTAGTTTTCTTTTTCTTTCTTTTTTTTTTTTTTTTTTTTTTTTTTGGTTGTTGTTGGTTGGTAATAGGGTGATACTGGCTTCCTAGAATGAATGCAACATTCATTCAGTAGAATGCATTCAATAGAATGCAACAGCAGTTAAAAAAGACAAAGGGGGACATTATATAATGATAAAATGACTTGTTCCATAGGAAAATATCACAATCCTAAATATACATGTACCGAACACTGGAACTCCCAAATTTATAAGGTGATTACTATCAGACCTAAGAAATGAGACAGACAGCAATACAATAATAGTGGGGAACTTCCGTGCTCCACTGACAGCACTAGACAGGTCATCAAGACAGAAAGTCAACAAAGAAACAATGGATTGAAACTATACCCTAGAACAAATGGACTTAACAGGTATTTACAGAACATTCTATCCAACAACTCCAGAATATACATTCTATTCACCAGTACATGGAACATTCTCCAAGGCAGATCATATGATAGACCACAAAACAAGTCTCAGTACATTGAAGAAAACTGACATTATATCAACTACTCTCTCAGACCACAGTGGAATTAAATTGGAATTCAACTCCAAAGGGAACCCTCAAAACAATGCAAATACCTGGAAATTAAATAACCTGCTCCCAAATGATTGTTGGGTAAACAGTAAAATCCAGATGGAAATTTAAAGATGGAAATTTAAAAATTCTTTGAATTGAATAATAGTGACACAATCTACCAAACCCTCTGGGATAAAGCTAAGGTGGTGCGAAGAGGAAAGTTCATAGCCTTAAATGCCTACATCAAAAAGTCTGAAAGAGCACAAATAGACAATCTAAAGTCACACCTCAAGTAAGTAGAGAAACAACAACAATCCAAACCCAAACCCAGCAGAAGAAAAGAAATAACAAAGGTCAGAGCAGAACTAAATGAAACTGAGGAACAAAAAAAAATACAAAAGATAAAATTGATAGGCCATTAGCAACATTAACCAAGAAAAGAAGAGAGATCCAAATAAGCTCAATTAGAAACAAAACATGAGAAATTACAACCGATACCACAGAAACTCAAAAGATCATTCAAGGCCACTATGAACATCTTTATGCACATAAACTAGAAAACCTAGAGGAGATGAATAAATTCCTGGAAATATACAACCCTCTTAGATTAAAGCAGGAACTATTAGAAACTCTGAACACACCAGTAACAAGCAGCAAGATTGAAATGGTAATAAAAAAATGCCAACAAAAAAGGCCAGGACCAGATGGAGTCACAGCTGAATTCTATCAAACATTCAAAGAGGAATTGATACCAATTCTATTGACACTATTCCACAAGATAAAGAGAAAATCCTCCCCAAATCATTCTATGTATTTTGCATTTCTCTGTGTCCTTCATTTCCGGAAGACATGGTTTCTTATTTATGCTATTTCACTGAAGATTTTTCTCTCATATCTTGTATCATTTTGTTTTATTTCATTAAGTTAGACTTAACATTTTTCTGTTGCCTTCTTGATTAGCTTAATAATGGATCTCCGGAATTATTTTTCTGGCAATTCAGGAATTTATTCTTGGTTTGGATCCATTGCTGGTGAGCTAGTGTGATATTTTGGTGGTGGTAAAAAATCTTGTTTTGTCACATTACCAGAATTGTTTTTCTGGTTCCTTCTCACTTGGGTAGATGATATCAGAGGAAAGACCTGTGGCTCAAGAGCTACTGTTCAGATTCTTTTGTCCCATGGGGTGCCCCCTTGATGTAGTGCTCTCCCTGTTCTCCTAGGGATGTGGCTTCCTGAGAGCCAAACTGCAGTGATTGTTATTTCTCTTGTGGATCTAGTCACCCAGCAGAGCTACTGGGCTCCAAGTTGGTATTGAGGGTTGTCTGCCCAGGGTCTCATGATGTGAACCGTCTTCAGGTCTCTCACCCGTGGATAGCAGCACCTGCTCTGGTGCAGGTGGCAGGGGAGCGAAATGGGCTTTGTAAGGGTCTTTAGTTGTAGATTTGTTTATTGCACTAGTTTTGTGTTGGTTGGCCTCCTGCCAGTAGGTGGCACTTTCAAGAGAGCATCAGCTGTGGTAGTATAGGGAGGACCAGGTGGTGGGTGGGACCCTAGAGCTCCCAAAGGATTATGTCCTTTGTCTGTGGCTACCCATGAGGAAAGAGAAAGACCATCAGGTGGGCACAGGGTTAGGTGTGTCGGAGCTCACATTCTCCTTGGGCCAGGCTTGCTGTGGCTGCTGTGGGGAATGGGGTTGTGGTTCTCAGGCCAATGGAGTTATGTTCCCAGGGAGATTATGGCTGCCTCTGATGAGTCATGCAGGTTGCCAGGGAAGTGGGGGAAAGCCAGCAGTTACAGGCCTCACCCAGCCCCCATGCAGCCAGAAAGGCTGGTCTCACTCTCACTGTGCCCCCTACCCAGCAACAGCACCCAGTTTATTTCCAGGCAGTGGGTGAGCAGGGCTGAGAACTTGCCTCAGGCTACCAGCCTCCTGGCTGAGAATGCAAGCAGGGCTGTCAGGTTTTGCGCCTCCCAGCCTGTGGGATTCTGTACTGTATCTATACTCCTATTCACTCCCTCCCCTGAATTGAGTCCAGGAAACTTCACATTCAGTCAAAATTGTTAGAGTTTAGCTGGAGGTTTCCTTCTCCCTGTGGTCCTTCCCCAGTTCCTCTGGCAGCCCTCCCCAAGGACCTCTGTGAGACAAAGTCAGAAATGGCTTCCCTGGGGACCAGTAGAGCTCACAGAACTCTTCCCACTGCTTCTTCTACCCCTGTATTTCACTTGGCCCTCTAAATTTGTCTCAGCTCCAGGTGAGGTTAAATCCTTCTCCCGTGATCTCAACCTTCAGGTTGGTTCCCCATTGAGGGTGTGTGTTCTGGGGCAGACAGTCCCACTTTCACACTTTCACACTTTGGGCACTCACAGTTTTTCAGCTATCTCCTGGAAACTGAAGGAGCAGTCTGCTTCCTAAAAAGGGTCTTTTCTTTCCTTAAAATTTTCAGTAATTAGACCTTGAAAATAAAAGTAAACAACTTTAGCTTGGTATTTAAGACCTCTCACAGAATAATCTCAACCCACCTCTCCTGTGATTCCATTGCTCCTTTATATGATGCTTTCATTCAGACTGCTGGTCTACTCGTTCTTCTCTCTCTCTCTCTCTCTCGCTATGTGTGTATATATATACACACACACATATACATATGTGTATCTATATGTATATGTGTGTATATACACACAATGTCTCATATATATGTGTGTATATGTATATACATATATGTGTGTGCATGTGTTTGTGTGTACAGTGTCTCCTCATTAACACAGAGTGAAACTCTCCATGTCAGGAACCCTATAAATTTGAAATTCCTGCCTTCTCTCCACCTACCTAATCCAGTGCTACCTTCCAGGCTCAGTTCACCTCCTCATAAATAAAACTTTCTCTGACTAATAAAACAGAAGCTGTCATGCATCCCGAGAGGTGGTGGGTGGTGGAAACAGTTTTGAACAATACCTGCTGACTTTGACTTTCCTGACCTATTTTTTGGGAAAGAGTTAACAAATGAGGTAGGTTTAAAATAAATGGTTGAGCATGTTCTTGTCTATAACTGTTTATTCAAGACTGATATAAACTGATAAACATGGTTGTGCTGTATCTGCTGATGGTGTTCTTTAGACCTGTAACATGGAATATAGTGGCAGAAAACAAATTGGCCTAATGCAATAGCTTCTAACAAAGTCTGAAATTTTATTATAATTGCAAAGCAGTTGCAGCACAAATCATATTAATGTGTTGTAAGGTCCTCATATCCTCATTTAACTCTACACAATCTCAGCTAAAGCAAGTCTTAAGATAAGCGTTGTTAGTATTCATTATTACTTTTTCTTGGTAGCAATTCTTTTTCTTTGCTAAGTGTGACATTTTGAATAGTGAAACTTGCAAGACCTTGTTTACTAACACTTTGTAAAAGTTCTCATGTAAGGTGATTCCTAGATACCTGCTTCACTCATGCAACTTAAAATTTTTGATTAGGGCAGCATTTCCAAAGAGTGCTTCACAGAATGCTGATTCCCATAGATATCGGTAAAAAAGGTTATATAGATAAAAGGTATCTTGGAAATACCATCAAGTGCAATACCTCTCTTGATTTTATCAACCAGTGTTAGCATATGAAGGGATCTGAATAATTATGCAATACTACTTTTTTACTTTGTTCAATTTGGCATTTCTACACACTAAATTAAAAAAATTTTTTTTGTTTAATGTCACATCAATAAGTCCTTGAATCTGATGTTTTATGAAATACCCTTTGGAAAATGGCTTTCTAAGAGAGCAATAAGGAAGTTAATAAAAATCATATATGCCAAATTATTTGAATGAATTGAGAGACAGGTAGCTCTGTTGTATACAATTCAGCCTAGAAATCTCAATATCTTTTGCAGAGATTGGAGATGTAATTTAATAGACTTTAAGCTGGGAGTGTTGGGTCCTGCCTGTACTCCCAGCACTTTGAGAGGGTAAGGCAGGAGAATTGTTTGAGGTCAGCAGTTCAAGGCCAACCTGGGCAACAAAGTGAGACCTGTCGCTACAAGAAAAATTTAAAAATTAGCCGGTTGCAGTGGCACACACCTTTAGTCCCAGCTACTCGGGAGGCTGAGGTGGGAGGATCGCTTGAGACCAGCAGTTCAAGGCTGCAGTGATTAACACTTGTGCCACTGCACTCCTGCTGCATGACAGAGCATGACTCTGTCTCAAACAAAAACAAAACTAAAAAGCCGACTTTAGACTATATATGCACTCTCTTGTAAGTACTGTAGTATTTCTGAACACTGTAGAACTTATGAACATGGCAGAACTACCAGCCTTTTCAGAATAAGAAATGACATAATTACATGATGTTACAGACTCTCAGCATTTTTCAAAAAATATTTTGAATGACAAGGTGATCCTTCTGGATAGAAACATAACAGTTTCCATGATTTTATTTGTATCTGAAATAATCTATAAATATTTGTGTATATTTCCTAGGGGTTTCTGACCCTATTAGCAAGACTGTATATCTGAAAATATAATCTTAAGTAGAAGCTACTACTTTAGTTTCTGTGAAATTAGGTGAACAAGTCTTACAAGCTAAAGTTTATTTTTAGCCATTATAAATGTCAAATTTTATCCAGTCAAGAGAATCACTGGAGTGTTTCATCTCTGTGAATTCCATACATAATGAAGATCCAACTCCATGATGTCATCCAGGAAATTTCCAATTTTTAGAAACACAGTATAAGAATTATCTCACCTGAGGGTTGATGTTGAATCTTTGAGCACTACTGGATGGTGCTGAAGTTTTCTCTGCCTGGAATTCTTCCCCCGAAACATTTCTCTTGGTTAAATCTTACTCAACCTTGAGGTTTTAATTTAAATTTTTCCTTCTCAGAGAGAACTTAAGTGACCTCCTTCCCTAAAGCAATTCAAATTAGCTCTCTACATTTATCCTGTCTCAGAGTAACCTAGTTTTAATAATTATATATTTATTTAAAATTTTAAATATCTAATGCCTGCCTCTCCCACTAGACTGTGAACTCTACACAGGCAGAGATTTTATCTGATGGATTTTTGTTTTCACCATAGTGTAATCAATGCTAAGAACAGTTTTGGCACATAATAGTTACTCAATAAATATTTGTTGGCAGATGGAAGTGCATGTTCTCTATAGATGGAATAAAAAAATGTCAAATCCGGCTGGGCGCAGTGGCTCACGCCTGTAATTTTAGCACTTTGGGAGGCCAAGGCAAGTGGATTACCTGAGGTCAAGAGTTCGAGACCTGCCTGGCCAATATGGTGAAATGTCATCTCTACTAAAAATACAAAAATTAGCCAGGCGTAGTGGTAGGCACTTGTAATCCCAGCTACTCGGGAGTCTGAGGCAGGAGAATCGCTTGAACCCAGGAGGCAGAGTTTGCAGTGAGCCAAGATTGTGCCATTGCACCCCAGCCTGGGCAACAGAGCAAAAATTCCATCTCAAAAAAAATAAAATAAACAAAAATAAAATAAAAATGTCAAATCTAAAATCGTCAAACACATAGAAACAAAGTAGAATGGTAGTTACTAAGGGTTCGGGGAGTGGGGGGTATGAGGGGATGTTGGTGAAGAGCTACAGAATTTCAATTTTGCAAGATAAATTCTGGAGACTAAGGTACAACAATGTGACTAAAGTTAATAATATTGTATAATATACTTGAAATTTGTTAAGCGGTTAGAGCAGAAGTGTTCTTACCTCACAGGTAACTATGAGGTGATAGATATGTTAATTGGCTTGATTGTAGTGAATGTTTCATAATGTATATGGGTATCAAATCATCAAGTTGAATGTGTTAAATATATACAATTTTAAATTTTCAACCGTACCTCAAGCTTGAAAAATAATTGATGTGTACATGCCACATCCCTCAGTCTCATATATTTTAATCCTAACAAAAACTTGTTTGAATTGCATAGTACAGTTCTGTTCAGAGTCTTCTTTTGCTTCAACATAAAATAAAAGCTATTGATTAACTGCAAATCCCAAGAAACAAATTTGTCATAAAATTTTCCACAAAGTAGTAGCTTAAAGTACAAAAATGGGTTTTACTGTTAGGTCGTGGCATTCAATTGCATAACCAAAATATTTGAGAACTATTTGGACTTCTCTTGTTTTATTTTCTTTCAAAAGGCTATTTTCTGTGTCATTACAAAGTATATTAGTTAACAAGAAAATAGTCATGGTGAGATGAACATACATTTTCTGTTACCTTCTACGCCCATAATTTAATTGTGATGGGATAGTCTGTATGCATTTAGGTAAAACTCTGAGGGTCTTTCCCCATAGGAAAGGACTATGTAGATTTTCCATCAGGGTCATCTTCTCACTTGCTTCCTAAGAGTTTGTAAATGTTAGACCAAATGCTGGTGGCTGTTCAATGCAGCATGGCAGCAGTTATCCAGGTGCTAACATTTGCCTGGAATGCTATAAAAAATAGCGCTACTAATCAGAAGAAATGGAAATACCACTAATTTGTTCCTTAAAGTTAATGGCTGCCTAAGAAATATCCTCATTGTTTTTCCTACAGTGTCTTTCAGAAGCCCATGGTGGGAAGTAATTGTTTTAGTTGGTGCTAAAGATTGGGAAGGTATTCAGGGCATAGCCATATCCAGCTTGTCCTAAATAAATGCAGAAAATGATGTTAGAATGGTGGAAGAGATATTCCATATCTCCTTTTCCTCCTTCCTCTTCATCATGGAACATACTAGATGGAAATACTCATTATGGAGAAAAATTCAACCCCAAGATAAGAGGTTTGTCCTTGTCTGACAGAAAGGGCTATCATGAGAGGGAAAAATGTGTTAACCTTCATCATTCCCTGCAGAAAAAGATGGTGGTAAATAATGATGGGAGAAATTCTGAGCCCTTCTTTTTCTTCCTCCTCCCCGAACCCACCCCCGCTTCTTCATAGTCCATATAGAAAAAGCTATTGACTGTTCTATAAAATTTTAAATTATCTTCAGGATAAAATATCCTTAACAATTTTTGTATTTTTTTTTTGTAGTACACTCTGTGCAAGGCCAAGATAAAATGCAAAACATTTTTTTTTTTGATGGTTTGGTTCTGTGAAGCTTGAATTGACATAAATTGATTCATGTGAGATAAATTTAAAGGGCTAGACCTCTCTAATGAATAATTAGCTAATCATACAATTTTTACAACTGGAAGTTACCTAATCACGTGTCTTCAGTTTACAAATGAGAATTAAGTCCTTGGCTCTACTCTGAGTACAGCCATAAAAGTTGTTGGCTGCTTCCAAAGACAACTCAAATGACCTCCCATTACCTCCTGTATTAAATGCAAGCCAATGTTAGTACTGGACAGAGATTTAATAGAAGCCAGAAGTATTTCTAAAGTGACTTCTTAGACATTGGCATAGTTACTTCAGAGGCCGCAGTTATTCCTGAGTTGGTATTTCCTATGGATTATCTTATCCATGAGTAGTGATACTTACATTTGAGATCAGCAATGAATAGTGTTAAAACTTATTTAGAGCATCCTTGTAGATAAACCTCACTTAGTAGCCCCTTCAAGTATTAAGATGATCCTCTTTAATTTTTCTCCATTTTGAATATTTTATTAGAATGGTTTCTTTCAAGAGGAAAACAGTGGGTAAAACAGAGAAAGAAGTTGAATTAAAAAGAAAATCTGTCAACAATTATTTAGCACAAATATTCTGTAAAACACTTTAATGCATGTTTTTGCATGCACTAAATGATCTCATTCAGTTCTTTCAGCAACTCTGTGACGTAGAAAATGTATTTTATAGATGAAATAAACTATGTGATGAAAAATGAATGAAGTTAAGTGATGAAGTAACACGCAATTACCATGTGGTTGGTAAATTCAGGTCAGTCTGATTTCAGTGCTCTTTTTGTTGTCACCTTTGAAGCTTGGACTATACTGAGTAAAAAATACGTGAAAATAGTAAATGATACAGACAGAAGTATCTTGAGTAACTGTCTGCAGAAGGGTACTGATGGAATTTAGAGTTAAATGGTAGAACCAGAGAGCTTGGGCGAAGCGCACGTTTTCTTTGTTTATATGCTCAGAAAGTTCTTCATCCAGTTGGAGAAACAAATTGGTTTTTTACTCTCTCTGTGTATGTGTGTGCACACACATGTGTATGTGTGTGCAGCTAGAGTTTGAGAGTTAACATCAACATCCAAGAACCAGCTCATGAATTAAACTTAACTACTTAAGAGCTCAGTTACAGCTCTGGGAGAGAAAATGAGTCTTTCTGAATTGATCCTCAGGTAAAATCTGTCTTTCATGACTGAATATCATATAACTTCACTGGATTACAAGAAATGCACAATAGGTTTTCTCCAATTGGGAAAAAAAATTTTCCATCAAATGTATGGTTCTTGAATAATGATTTAGAACTACAGATTTCCAACTAAAATCTAGCAGTTATATCTATTTAGGATACTTAGATATATAATTAGAATTATGTTTGAGTTTTATGAGAAAATCCCAAAACAAAAAGAGCTATATTAGGAAGAAATTGATTTCTCTCACATGTAAAAGGAATATAAGATCTTCTGCTTCTGGTATAATTCAGCCTTTTTTTATCTTGTATTTCTGCCATACAGAGCTTCTGTGCTCCAGGTCACCTTAAGGTCCAAGATGGCAGCTGAACTTCAGCAATCACATCTACATTCTAGCAATTGAGAAAGAGGATACTTCTGAAAGTTGCACAAATTTCTGTTTACATCCATTTGGTAAAAGCCTAGCCAAAACTCTGTATGTAGATACAAGGCATCCTAGGTAGTACAGTATTTATTTATTTGGGTTGACCATATATTTATCTAACAGGGGTTCTGTTACAGTGGTTCAAGTGGACAACAGATATTGGAGGAAGAATAATAAACACTCTTCCCCACATAGTGGTATGGAAGTTTTGGGGGAAATAAAAATATAAGGCAAAAACTAGCATATATCAGGATTGAGATGGAGATGAATTAAACTTAACTACTGAAGAGTCCAATTACAGCTCTGGGAGAATGATAAAGCTGGGGAGGACTTTAGAGAAATATATGGGAATGAAAGTATAATGAGCATGGATTTGATTCTTCACAAAAGCAAGCAATACTACTTTAATTGTAAATATCAGGAATCATTTATTAGATATAGATGTTTACATAAATGATAAAAGGGAATTCTCTGTGCTGAGGAAAGATGAAAATATAAATAATTTCCCTCATGGAATTTACAATTTGCTTTTGTTGCAATAGTTTTTGGCTGCTGATTTTGCTAGATGCTGTAATAAAACTAAAAAAAAAAAATGCATTATAGCTCAAACAAAAGGTTATTTCTAGCTCAGATAAAGCCTAAAATATAGCCCTAGACAAAAGGCTAGCTCATTTCCATGCTGTGATTTGGGGATCCAGGCTCCTTCCATCTTGTGGCCCCACCATCTTCAACTATTGGCCTCTAACCTTAGAATGCTCATGATGTCCACCAAGCTTGCCAAAGGTGGAAAAAGGATGGAGGATCATGTGTCCCAGGGTTTTATGGTCCAGGCCAGGAACTGCTGCATATCACTTCCATTCACATTTCATTAACTAGAACTGTAAAAATAAATAAATAAATAAATAAAAATAAATAAATAAATAAAATGAAGTGAAAGTTTATCTGTAGGTCCAGGAAGAAGAGGAAATGGGCTCTGTGAAAAAATAACCAATCTCTGATAGAGCCCATCCTTATTGTTTTTAAATAACCTATTTTGTTCTTCTTTTTAGTTTTTAAAATAATGTTTTATTTGTAATTTTTCTGGGTACTTAGTAGGTGTATATATTTATGGAGTACCTCAGATGTTTTGATACAGTCATGCATGCAATGCGTAAAAATCACATCATGGAAAATAGAGTATTCATCTCCTCAAGCATTTATCCTTTGTGTTACAAACAATACAGTTCTAGTTATTTTAAAATGTACAATTATTGACTATAGTCACCCTGTCGTGCTATCAAATACCAGGTCTTATTCATTCATTCTATTTTTTGTACCTATTAACCCTCCCCATCTCTCCCCAAGCCCACCACTACCCTTCCTATCATCTGGTAAGCATCCTTCTACTCTCTGTCTCCATGGGTTCAGTTGTTTTGATTGTTAGGTCCCACTAATAAGTGAGAGAACACGCAATATTTGTCTTTCTGTGCCTGACTTATTTCACTCAACCTAATGACCTCCAGTTCCATTGTGTTGTTGCAAATGATTGAATCTCATTCTTCCTTTTAATGGCTGAATAGTCCTCCATTGTGTATAAATACCACATTTTCTTTATCCATTTACCTGTTCATGGACATTTAGATTGCTTCCAAATCTTGGCTATGGTGAACACAGCTGCAATAAACATGGGAGTGCAGATATCTCTTTGATATACTGATTTCCTTTTGGGTATATGTCCAGCAGTGTGATTGCTGTATCATATGGTAGCTCTGTTTTGAGCAACCTCTAAACTATTCTCTATAGTACTTTTACAGATTTACATTCCCACAGTGTACAAGGGTTGCCTTTTCTTCACATCCTTGCCAGCATTTGTTATTGCCTGAGTTTTGGATGTAAGGTGTCTTAACTGGGATAAGATGATATCTCACTGTAGTTTTGATTTGCATTTCTCTGATCAATGGTATTGAGCACCTTTTCGTATGTCTGACTGCCATTTGTAAATATTCTTTTGAGGAAGGTATTCAGATCTTTTGCCCATTTTAAAATAGGATTATTAGACTTTTTTCCTGTAGAGTTGTTTGAGCTCCTCCTGTATGCTGGTTATTGATCCCTTCTCAGATGGGGAGTTTGCAAATATTTTCTCCCATTCTGTGGGTTTTCTATTAACTTTGTTGATTGCTTCCTTTGCTGTGCAGAAGGTTTTTAACTTGATGTGATCCCATTTGTCCATTTTTGCTGTGTTTGCCTGTGTTTGTGGGCTATTACTCAAGAAATCTTTGCTCAGAGCAATGTCCTGGAGATTTTCCTCAATGTGTACTTGTAGTAGTTTTGTACGTTGAGGTGTTAGATGTAAGTATTTAATAAATTTTCATTTCATTTTTGTCTATGGTGAGAGAGGGGTCTAGTTTCATTCTGCCACACATAGATATCCAGTTTTCCCAATACCATTTATTGAAGAGACTGTGCTTTCCCCAGTGTATGCTCTTGGCTCCTTTGTCAAAAATGAGTTCACTGTAGGTGTGTGAATTTCTTTCTGAGATCTCTATTCTGTTCCATTGGTCTATGTGTCTGTTTTTATGCCAGTACCATGCTGTTTTGGTTACTGTAGCTCTGTAGTCAGCTATCATTTAACGTCAGGTTATGCGATTCCTCTAGTTTTGTTCTTTTTGCTTAGGATAGCTTTGGCTATGCTGGGTCTTTTGTGGTTCTGTGTAAATTTTAGGATTTTTTTTTTCTATTTCTGTGAAGAACGTCCTTGGTATTTTGATAGGGATTACATTGAATCTATAGATTGCTATGGGTAGTATGGACATTTTAACAATATTCTTTCAATCCATACACATGTAATATCTCCATTTTTTGTGTGTCCTTCAATTTCTTTTATCAGTATTTCACAGTTTTTATTATAAAGATCTCTTACTTCCATGGTTAATTTCTAGGTATTTAGTTTTATGTGTGGCTTTTCTTTTTCAGGTTGCTCATATGGGCATATAGAAATGCTATTGATTTTTGTATCCTGCAACTTTACTAAATTTGTTTCTAATAGTTTTTCATGGAGTCTTTAGATGTTTCCAGATATAAGATCATATCATCTGCAAATGACTTGACTTCTTCCTTTCTTATTTGGATGCCCTTTATATCTTTCTCTTATCTGATTGCTCTAGCTAGGATTTCTTGTATTATGTTGAATAACAGTGGGCATCCTTGTTGTGTTCCACATCCTGGAGGAAAGGCTTTCAGTTTATCCTTATTCGGTACAATAGTAGCTGTGGATCTGTCATATACAGCTTTTATTATGTTGATGTATGTTCTTCTATACCCAGTTTTTTTAGGGTTCTTATCATGACTGATGTTAAATTTGATCAAATACTTTTTCAGCATCAATTGAAATGATCATATGGGTTTTGTCCTTAATTCTGTTGATAAGATGTATCACACTGATGTGCATACATTGAACCATCCTTGCATCCCAGGGATAAATACCAGTTGATCATGATAAATGATTTTTTTTTTTTTTTTTTTTTTGAGGAAAAAGTTTTACTCTTGTTGCCCAGGCTGGAGTGCAATGGTGTGATCTTGGCTCACCGCAACCTCCACCTCCCAGGTTCAAGTGATTCTACTGCCTCAGCCTCCCAAGTAGCTGGGATTGCAGGCATGCACCACCATGCCCAGCTAACTTGGTATTTTTAGTAGAGATGGGGTTTCTCCATGTCGGTTAGGCTGGTCTCAAACTCCTGACCTCAAGTGATCCACCCACCTCGGTCTCCCAAAGTGCTGGGATTACAGGCATGAGCCACTGTGCCTGGCCAATGAATGATATTTTCAATGTATTATTGAATTTGGTTTGCTAATTTTTTTTTTTTTTTTTTTTTGAGACAGAGCCTGGCTCTGTCACCCAGGCTGGAGTGCAGTGGTGCAATCTCAGCTCGCTGTAACCTCCGCCTCCCAGGTTGGAGCAATTCTCCTGCCTGTCTTCTGAGTAGCTGGGACTACAGGCACACGCTGCTACACCTGGCTAATTTTTTGTATTTTAGTAGAGATGGGCTTTCACCATGTTGCCCAGGCTGGTCTTGAACTCCTGAGCTCAGGCAATCCACCTGCCTCAGCCTCCCAAAGTGCTGGGATTACAGGCATGAGCCACTGCCCCTGGCTGGGTTTGCTAATATTTTGTTGAGGATTTTTGCATATATTCATTCGAGATACTGACCTGTAGTTTTCTTTTTTTGGTGTGACTTTGTCTGGTTTTGATATCAGAGTAATAGTGGCCTCATAGAATGAGTTTGGAAGTATTCTTTCCTTCTCTTTTTTGGAATAGCTTAAGTAGGATTAGTATTAATTCTCCTTTAAATATTTGCCAGAAATCAGCAGTGAATCAATTAGGTCCCAGGCTTTTCTTTACCGGAAAACTTTTTATTACAGCTTCATTCTCATTCCTTGTTATTGATCTGTTCAGGTTTTGGTTGTCTTCCTGGTTCAATCATGGTAGGTTGTATGTGTCTAGGAACTGGTCCATTTCTTCTAGATTTTCCAATTTATTGGCATATAGTTGCTTATAGTAGCCACTGATGATCCTTTGAATTTCTGTGGTACCAGTTGTCTCTGATTTTGTTTGGATTTTTTCTTTTTTTTCTTAGTCTGGCTAAAGATTTGTCTACTTTAACTTTTCAAAACCCCAACTTTCTGTTTCATTTATTTCTGCTGTGATTTTATTGTTTGTTTTTCTGCTAATTTGTGGTTTGGTTTGCTCTTTTCTAGTCCTTTAAGATACATCACTAGATTGTTAATTTGAAGTTTTTCCCTGTTTTGATACATAGGCACTTAGAAATTTAAACTTTCCTCTTAGTACTGCTTTTGCTGTATCCCATAGACTTTGGTATGTTATATTTCCATTTTCATCTGTTTCAAGACATTTTTCAATTTTCTTAATTTTTTTCATTGACCCACTGGTCATTCAAGAGCATGTTGTTTAATTTCTTTGTAGTTTCAAAAATTCCTCGTTAATTAATTTTTAGTTTTATTCCATTGTGGTCAGAGATGCATGTTATTATTTCCATTTTTGAATGTTTTAAGACTTGTTTTGTGACCTAACCTATGGCCTATCCTTGAGAATGATCCATGTGGTGAGGAAAAGAATGTGTATTCTGTAGCTCTTGGATGAAATATTCTATAAATATATATTATATTTGTTTATTCTGTAGTGCAGATTAACTCTGATGTTTCTTTACTGGTTTTCTCTCTGTTAAATCTGTCCAATGCTGAAAGTGGACTGAAGTCTCAACTATGATTATATTGGGACCTATCACTTTAGCTCTAATAATATTTTCTTTATATATCTGGGAGTTCCAGTATTGGGTGTATATATTTTTAAAATTGTTATATTCTCTTGCTGAATTGACCCCTTTATGATTATATAGTGACCTTCTTTGCCCCTTCTTGTAGTTTTTGTTTTAGAAATCTATTTTGTCTGATATAGGTATAGCTACTCCTGTTCTTTATCAGTTTCCATTGGCATGGGATATCTTTTTCCATCTCTTTATTTTCAGTCTATTTTTGTCTTTATATGTCAAGTGCATTTCTAGTAGGCAAAGGATTAATGGGCCTTGATTTTTCACCCAATCAGCCACTCTATCTTTTGATTGAAGAGTTTAGTCCGTTTACATTCAATGTTGTTATTGATAAGTAACGACCTACACTGCCATTTTGCTATTTGTTTTCTGGTTGTTCTGTCATCTTTCTTTCCTTCCTGCCTTCTTTTAATGAAGGTGATTTTCTCTGGTTATATTGATTTAGTTTCTTGCTTTTTATTTTTTGTATATCCATTGTTTGTTTCTTGGGTTGAGGTTTACTGTGAGGCTTGCAAATACTGTCTTATAACCCATTATTTAAAGCTGATAACATTGTTTGCATAAACAAACAAAAAGAAAACTAATACTCTGCACCTTAACTTTTTTAAACTATATTTTATTGTACTTTCTATGTTTTCAAAAGTTGTAGTAGTTACTATTTATTGGTTCATTGTTTAGTATTTCTACTTAAGAGTAGTTTACACACCACAGTTACAGTGTTATAATACTCTGGTTTTTCTGTAATTAACATTACCAGTGAGTTCTGTACCTTCAAATGATTTCTTATTGCTCATTAATGTTCTTTACTTTCTGATCAACATACTCCCTTTAGCGTTTCTTGTAGGACAGGTCTGGTATTGATGAAATCCCTCAGCTTTGGTCTGTCTGGGAAAGTCTTTACTTCTGCTTCATGTTTGAAGGATAACTTTGCTGGACATACTATTCTAGGGTAAATGGTTTTTTGTTTTTTGTTTTTTTTCCTTCAGCACTTTAAATATGTCATACCACTCTCTCCTGGCCTGTAAGGTTTCTACTGAGAAGTCTGCTGCCAGATGTATTGGAGCTCCATTGTATGTTACTTGTATCTTTTCTCTTGCTGCTTTTAGTGTCTTTTATTATTAAATAAAATAATCAAACTTGAGGTAGTCTTCTTTGGGTTAAATCTGTTTGGTGTCCTATAACCTTTTTGTACTTGGATATTAGTTTCATTTTCTAGGTTTGGAAAGTTCTGTTATTATCCCTTTGAATGTGCTTTCTACCCCTATCTCTACCTCCTCTTTATGGACAATAACTCTGCTCCTCTGAGGCTATTTTCTAGATCCCTGGTAGGTGTGCTTCACTGTTACTCAGTTTTCTTTGGTCTCTTCTATTTTCAAATAGCCTGTCTTCAAGCTCACTAATTCTTTCTCCTGCTTAATTCTCCCATTAAAAAATTCTTCAGTATGCCACTTGCTTTTTTCAACTCCAGAATTTCTGCTTGATTTTTAACGATTTCAGTCTCTGTTAAATTTATCTGATAGAATTCTGAATTCCCTCTCTGTGTTATCCCAAATTTGAGTTTTCTCAAAACAGCTTTTTTGAATTCTCTGTTTGAAGGGTCACATATCTCTCTTTCTCCAGCATGGGTCCCTAATGCCTTATTTAGTTTATGTTTTCCTAAGTTGTCTTGATACTTGTAGATGTTCATCCGTGTCTAAGCATTGAAGAATTAGGTATTTATTGTAGTCTTCTCAATCTGAGGTTGTTTGTACCCATACTTCTTGGGAAGGCTTTCCATATATTCTAAAGCACTTAGGTGTCATAACCTAAGCTGTATATGCTTTAGGGGGGACCTCAAGCCCAGTAACACTGTAGTTCTTGCAGACTCATAGACATACCATCGATGGTTTTGGACAATATCTAGAAGATTTCTCTGAATTATCAGGCAGAGATTCTTGTTCTCTTCCCTTACTTTCTTCCAGAGTCTTGCTCTCTTTTCTGAGCCACCTGGAGCTGGGAGTAGAGTGGCACAAGCACCCCTGTGACCACCACCAGATCTTGCCCAAGGCCTGATGTAACCATTTCTTGGCTACCACATATATTCACTGAAAGCCCTGGGCTTCTACAATCAGCAGGTGGCAAAGCCAGCCTGGTTTATGTCCTTCATTTCAGGGCAGCAAGTTCCCCCAGGCCCTAAAAAGGTACAGAAGTGCTGTCTAGGAGCCAGGGACTACCTCAGCAAAAACCTCAGAAGTCTACTTGGTATTCTATTGTACTGCAGAGGAGCTGACACTCAAACCACAAGACAGTCCTTCCTACTCTTCCCTCCCCTTTCTAAAGGCAGAGGAGCCTCCCCCCTTGACCATCTCCACCTCACACACACACAGAGTACTGCTGAACTACTGATGTTTCCTCAAGCCCCAAGGGCTGTTTAGTCAGCTTGTGGTAAATGCTGTCTGGTCCGGGACACACCCTTCAGGGGGAGTGGGTTCCCTTCTGGCTCAGGGAAAGTCTAGAAATGCCATCCAAGAGCCAAGTCTTGGAATTGAGGACCCCAAGGGTCTGCTTGGTGCTCTACCCTCCTGTGGCTGAGCTGGTACCTAAGGTGTGAGACAAAGTCCCCTTTACTTTTACCTCTGCTTTTCTCAAGTAGGAGACTTGCCCCATAGCCACCACAGCTGGGAATGTGCTGAGCCTCATCTGAAGCCAGCAAGTCTCAGAGTGTCACCCAAGGCTCCCATTGTAGAACTTGGCCATCACTGCTAGTTTTTCAGGGCACAAGGGCTCTTTAGTTAGCAAGTGATGAATGCTGCCAGGATTGGATCCTCCCATTCAAGGCAGCGGGCTCCCTCTGGTCTAGGATGTGTTTAGAAATGTCTTCTGAGAGCTAGGGCCTGGAAAGGGCACCTCCTGACTCTGACCTGTGTCCTATCCTGCTCTGGCTGAGCTGGTATCCAAGATGTAAGACAGAGTCCTTCCCATTCATCCATCACTTCTTCTCAAGTGGAAGGAAGGGATCTTTTGGAGCTGTGTGCTGTGCAGCCTGGGGTAAGGGGAGAGGTGATACTAGCACTCCCTTAGCCGCCCCTGCTGGTGTCTCAGTATGTCACATGCTCCTCCAGTCCACACTAGGACTCATCTAAATGTTGCAGTCCTTGTGGCCTAGAATGCCTTTCAAGTTTATTTAGGGCCCCAGAGCACTTTAGCTTGTCATGGCAAGGCTTGTGGGAATTCAGGTTATGACCACTAACCTTAGCGATTCCTCTTTGGGTGGAACTGGTTTAAATGCTCCCTCTATGGGTGGGTGTCAGCTAAATTTGGTCTGGTTTTGCTTTCTGCTATAAGAAGGGAGCACTGAGTTCAGTATCTCACAATTGCTGGCCTTTCCCTTCCCCAGGGCACAGAAACTCTCTCCACTGCAGCCGAGGATTGCAGGAGAGGTGGCATCAGTGATTCAAGACTGTTTTTCCTACCTCTTCGGTGTTTCTTTCAGTCATATGAAGTTCAGGTACCGTAAGTGCTCGCCTGATTTTGCTTTTTACAAAGGTGCTTTTTTGGTGTGGATTGTTGTTACATTGCTGTCCTTGCAACGGGGGACAATTGTTACAGCCTTCTATTCTGCCATCTTGTTGCACCCCTTTTATTTTGTCCTTTTCATACATAGAAGAGAACTTCCTGTCAAGGCAGACAACCCAAAACCCCATCCATTGACTATTTTCAGCTCAAAGTCTTGAGTTCCTTGGTTCATGCATAACCCTTTCTTTTAGGTCTGAATGTGACCTGATGTTTTCATGGCTTAGAAACAGGCAGCTATATGTGTCACATGCACATGGCCACTATACAACAATGAAGCCTGGCCAGGATAGCCTCAGTAAAAGCTCCCATTCTGAAAAGGGAAGAATAAGAGAGACACAGCATCCACTGGTTAATAGCAGTTGTAAAATACAGTGGACACACATAGGGAAAGCCTCCTCCAATGTGGGGTACAGAAAATTTCTGGATTAGATCCTGGCTCTGCCCTTTGACTTCTAGAATGTTTTACTGTAATCATTTTATTTCCATGGCTACATCTGAAATGGCCATGGGGAATATGTCTTTTTTCCCCCTGAGGCTTCCCAGGTCTCAACCTGATTTGAGTTAATAAAGCTTGTAGTTGCCATCCCAGCCCATTTCCTGACTTTTTTTCCCTTATTTTATGGGAAGAAGAGAGAGAGAGAGACTTTTATTAGTTTTATGCTACTGCTATTTAAAGCTTTTCAGTTATACACAGGTAAACCTAATGCAAACAAAATTAAATGTTTTCTGTTTGAGTCCATTTTTGTCTCGTATTATTACAAAGTCCAACTTTTGATACTGTTTTGTTGTACTATATTTTCCTCATATACCTTGTTTCATTTTTAAACATTTTAATGCCAGTTTTTTAACTAATAAGTTTAGACATTCACATTTATTGGAATAACTGTTGCATTTGGATTTTGCATCATATCTAGTGTATTCTATTCATCCCCAAAGGTCCTGGTCCATTCCTCTACAGTGACAAAAGATATTTCTCCCTCTTCTACTGTAGACACCCATTATCTCTTCCTCATGAATAGATTCCCTTTTCTTTGCCTCACACCCTTCTGGCCTACCTTTTATTCCATCTATTCCTGCTGTAACCAGCTGCACACAGTAGTAATTTGATAACATCTCACCTCATCTCCACTGCATAGCAAGTCTTCCCTGCCTTGGTGCTTTCATAAAACCAGGCATGAGTTTATATGCACAGCTTCGGAAGGACAAGAGGCTTCTAAGTTCAGAGGCAACACCTAGCCCATGGGAGATACAAGTGCAGTTATAAAATACCCCCACTTCTGTTCATCAAGAGAAAATGATGCATACATTCTATATGGCTCTTCAGGGTCAGTGGAAATGAACTCTAGGTGCCCACAGCAAGAAAACATCTTATATCAACTTTTTCTCCTTTCCTATTTCATTCTCCTAAGTCCTCTGCTCCTGTTACATGGAATCACTTAAAGAAAAAAAAAATACCAACTCATAAGCCCTTGTTTTAAGTGCTGCTCTGCTTTCAAGGGAGAACCCAAGCTAAGACAACATTCTTCATGTGAAATAACCTTCCCATCTTTACCTTCCTCAATGAAGTTGTCTAGATATATTACATTTTTAAAGTATAATTCTATAACTCTCAGAATCGAATGTAGTACTCCAGGTTTCATTTTACCAGAAACACACAATAGGATGCGACTTTTGTTTCTTGTAGTTTGGACAAAACTTTGCTACTTTGTCAGCTATTAAAATTTACCTTAACATTCCCAAATATTTTTTAGATGCTTCAAAATAAAATCTACCTCATCCCTCACCTTTTTGTAATATAAACCTTTTATTTTAGAATAGCTTAGATTTATGTAAAATTGTGCTGGTAGTAAAGAATTTTTACATTAGCATACTACATATATTGCAATGAGTGAATCAATAGTGCATATTATTAACTAAAGTTCACAGTCTACTTAGATGTCCTTGTTGTGTTCCAGAATCCCAAACAGGATACCATGTTATATTTAGTTGTAATGTCTCAGACTTCTCTGGCTATGACAGTTTCTCTGACTTTGTTTTTGATAACTTGAATGTTTGGAGAAGTATTGATCAAGTATTTTGAAGAATACAGAAGTAAAATGCCTGCTATGGTTTGAATGTGTCCCACAGATGTTCATGTTGGGAACTTAATGCAACAGTGATGGGAGGTGGGGCCTAATAAAAGGTAATTGGTTCATGAGAATTCTGCCCTCATGAATTAATATCATTATCATGGGAGTAGATGGTAAGAGTAGGTTATTATACAGAAAGTTGGGCCTCTTGTGCCCATTTCTCATGCTCTCTTCCACCTTCTGCCTTTCCCCATGGGATAACTCTCACAAGGTGCTGGTTCCACAGTCCTGGTCTTCCTAGTCTCCAAAACCCTGAGCCAAATAAACTTCTACTTTTACTAATTTACTTACTCTGTGGTAACCTGTTATAGCAATAGAGAATGGACTAAGACAGTGCCATTCTCAGCTCATCATGCCAGGATACATACTAAGATTCTTATACTATATACCCTTTGGAAGAAAGTCACTATGCATAGCTTGACTGAGGAGTTATGATGCACTTTTTGAGGGTGGAGAATCTACATAAATGATTTGGAATTCTTCAACACAGGATATTTCCCTTCTTGTTATTAATTAATTCAACCATTTATTTATAGCAGTATGAACCTATTTATTTTATACATTAGGTTATAATCCAGCATTTATGTTGTTGCTCAAATTTGTCCAGCTTTGGCCACTGGGAGCTCTTCCAGTTAGTACCAGTGTCTTTTTGACATATCCTCTTCCTAATAGTTTGATTTTACTTTCTCATTACTATAACCAACTACTTCTTAACAGGGAAAGCCTGTATTTCATATTAAGTTCTGTTCTCTTGGCTTTAGTTCATTATTTGAATATGCTGAAATGAATGGACTCTTCTTTCAATTTTTCTTTTAATTATCTTTCCACATTTTGGTTCGTCAGCAAATTTGATGTGTCCTCTGTGTCTATATAAATGCTCTAAATAAGACAGGAGCCCTGTGGCCTTCTACTAAAGACCCCCACCCTCTAACTTTCCTCCAGCCTGATCCTGAAGACTTAATTAGAACTTGTATGGTACCTTATTCACTCAGATAAAAGTGAATATTATCTTCTAGCTCACATTTTATCCTCTTATCCACAAGAAAAAAAAAGAACAGGAAGTCTAATGGGAAAGTTTCATGTGGAGAATAATAATTATGAGGTAGTTCACTGTTCAGAAGTGAAAGGAGAATGTAGTTTAGTGGGAGGAGAGGCTCTGGAATTTTATCTTTTTAAGGAAGGAAGCAGTTATCAGATTTGGAGGGCAAAACGTACAGAATGAAAGATGAATTGAAGTAACTTCCAATTCTCCACACAGACTGTGTGACATCGAACCAGAAGAGAAAGGGCACAAAAACGTTTCAGGGTCACATTCGTTTCCATGATGGTATGGAGGAGGAGGAGGAGAAAAGAATCATGCTTGGAAGTGGCAGATAACAAGAACACTGACCACAGTAGATAGACGCATGTGTGTGCAGTTTAAAAATAAGTGAATACTGCAAGGCCTTCGCATCCAAAAACCTCCAATGACTTCAATTTTAGCTTCTACTTACCATGTTTTCTGATGCTTCTGAAGTAGCCACTGCATAGAGAGAAACAGTGCTTCTTAAAAGTAAACCTATGCTCCTGGCTTAGCCCATTATTAAGAAGAAAGTGAGTTTGGGGGGATGCTTCTTCAGAGAAAAGCCAGCAAATTGAATCTGTAGCCTGAGACGATTCCAGAATAATTTCTGAGAATACATATTCAAGCCTGATCATTTTTCATGTGTGTTCATTCAGCACTGCCAACCATAGAACACCTGTTCCTTGCAAGACCTTGTGTTTGTCTTAATTCTCCTAACAACCCAATAGGATAGGTGTGATTATTTTCACTTACCGATATGGAACCAAGTGTCAGAAAGGTGCCTCATGTCTGGTGACAGCAGCAAGAACACTCACGTTGTTCTTTTATGGCAGTTCTCTGGCTACCTCAAAGATGTTGAACAACTATTAACATAGGATGGAAGATTTTGTCTCAGCAATGGAGGTATTTACCTCTCTGAATACAGAAAAATATAAAAATGAAATTTTGGACTTCATAACTGTTTCACTTCAGAAATATTAGGTTTTGACAAAGTAACTTTTTACTCTTATTGCTACCTGTGAATCTGACTCCACCATACTTGGTTATGCAGCTGAGCTTTTAGAAGTCATCGCTAGGTAAATATGTTATTGAGAGTCACAATCTTTTACCTGACCCCTCAAAAAAAAATTCCAACTTGGAACTTTTATCAAAAGAACTGAGTTAAGAGGAGATTGATACTACTTCCTAGAAGCTCAGACTTAAAATTAACTGTTTTGCCGAAGGCGAGGAACATTTATTTAATCTTGAGTAGGCCAGAAAACTCCAAGTTCATTCTCCGGGCAGCATTTTTCTTCCTTTTTGCTCCTGCTTCCTCCATAAGCTATACTTATATCCTCACAGCTCTAGGTGATATTTCAATCTTTCATCAATAACAGACTGATTTGCGGTTATTGAAAAAAGTTCATAGGCGGCATATAACATCAGATCTTATTCTCAGTAAATTTTCTCAGAGGAGATTTTGTGTGTTCTTCTTCCTCGCACCTGCCAGGAAATATTTACCTGACCAGTAATACTTTGAGGTCCTGACTGATTAACATGCTGGTAGGCTGGTAGAAACCTTGAGGAAATCAGTGTTCCTGAAAGTTTTCGTTAGCACATTCTTGGAAGATAGCATTCTTCGGTCTGCAGTCTGATTTTTCTCCAGTCTCAGCAGTCTCCTGGCATGGGGCCACTGTAAACTGGAACGTCTTTTGTTTTCTCAACCTCAGAGAAAGTTGATGGGTTTAATTGTTACTACATCTCTTAGAGAATGGTCTAATTTATTGACAGTTGATGCAGATATGTATCCAAGGCAATGATCTCAGGAAAATTATTTTAATCTATGCTAGCCTGTTAGCATAGCGCTCTTGAGTCCTAAGTGATGACATCATAACTCACCTTGCAAAGCAAGAATATGAAGGAAGGCAAAAAATGATTTTAGGGATCTTGGAAATGTTAGTACAAACTAAATTAGACTCTCTAGGTATGAGAACAGGGGGTGTTCATCTCTCAAATCACCTCAGAAATAAAGAAGAAATGTGAATATTGAAGCTCCTAACCCATGTAATGCCTGAAGTTAACACTTGGGAATCTCTTCAGTAGTCCCTGGGCAGACCAAAGCTCTTCTTCCTCTCTGTGGGGATTTGAGTAATTGGTTCCATTAATCAGCATTTTTCTGGCTCATGGTGCATGGTGTCGTGTTTGGAGTCCTATCCCTTGTCATCATCTTATTGCAATGCAGAAGCTTAGCTATTGGTGGTTTGTGTCATGCCCTTCCAATTAGATTCAGCAATATTGTTTGGCAGTATTCTAGAAGCTGGTTTTAAATCCTTCTAGGTCCTGGAAGGATTTAAAACCAACTTCTAGAATCTGGAAATACAGACCCTGGTTTATTTCTCTCCTCCTTTATCTTCTGTAACTCACAATATTCCCCCTTTTAAAATTCACTCCATCGTCCATAGCCCTAGGAGGATAATATCTTCTTTTTGTGCTTTTTTTAAAGAGCTGACTACTGGGAAGAAACCCAGGACTTTTTTTTAAGCCTTTTGTAAGAAACTTGAGATCCTTGTCCCATGGTGAAGAACATGGGACGAGGGATGGGGACCAGAGTAGGTATTCCAAAGGGAGGGGATTCTCTTGCCCAGATTGCAGGGTCATAGATCTAGTAAGGAAGAATGTATCTCCTCTAGAGATTAGAAAAATCCGTTAGCCCTGAATTTCTCATTAACTAGGATATGTTTGTGTTCTGAGCTGGGTAATCAACATGGACACACATACATCTGTCTGCTTTGGTGAACTTTTACAAGAAAGAAAATTAGTGTTCTACTAGTCTGTAAGTCTGGGCTTCTGCTTTTGGACTGGGTATGAAATCAAGGTTTAGTATGTGCCTTGTAGAAGTCTGAACCCCCCAGTGGCTACTATCAACTGCTGTATGACTTCAGAAAGTAGATATGGCAAGGGTGAGAAGCAAACACTAAGATAGCATCTTGACATTGTACAGCAATAGATGTCATTGCTAGGTTTTCCAGAACTTTTTTTTTTAGTAGGAAAGATAGGCATTTCACAGGTAGAAGAAAATGTCAATAAACACATTGAGTCAGGTTATTGAACTTTTCAGAAACATGAAAATAGGCTGTTCATACAAAGGTACAAGTTTGTTTGTGAATAACTTTCATTTTTATAGCCATCATACATTTCCACATTGTCAATTTGGCTTTGTTATTTCCAAAAAATGAAGTTGGCTTATTTTTTAAAAATTTTCAAAGGACAGCCCCATTTTCATGTCATAATCCATTTTGTAAAAACTCTTTTAAAAGGATTATAGATTCACAGGAAATTGCAAAAATAGTAGACATTCTTTAGCAAAGTTTGGAACTAGAGCTGGCTCAAAGTGGTCAGGTTATAATGAAATCTGGGCAATTTCCCCCAGTGGTAACCTAAGCTATGTTACATAAGATTATAGCAAAACCAGAAAACTGACAGTGACAGCATTCTTGTACTGTGTTCAGATCTTACCGTTTTTACCTGCGCTCACTCATGTGTGTGGCTACGCGTGTCTATAGTTTTATGCACTTTTGTCATGTATAGATTCATAGCCACCACTACAAGATAGAGAACTAGTTGATCATGACATATTTCTCATGTTACCTTTTATAGTCACATGTACTTCCCTCTACCCATCTCTAATCTGTATTCAATCTCTATAATCTTGTCACTTTGAGATTTTGTAAATAGAATCATATAACCTTTTGAGATTGCTTTTTTTCACTCACAATTGCCTTGAGGTCTATTCAAGCTGTAGTTTTTCCTTTTTATTGCTGAACAGGATTTCATGGTATGGGTATTCCAGTTTGTGTAACCATCCATTGAAGGACATCTCGGTTTCCCCCAAGCCCCAGTTTTTGGCTATTGCAAATCAAGCTGCTCTAAACATTTGTAAATAGATCTTGGTGTAGAGCTAAGTTTTCATTTCCTTGAGATAAATAAATACCCAGGTGTGTGATTGCTGAATCATATGGTTGGTGTATGTTTAATTTTTTAAGAAACTACCAAACTAGAGTAGATGCACAGTTTTACATTCTCGCCAGGGGCGTATACAGGATCCTCTTTCTCTGCATCCTTGCCAACATTCAGTACTATCACTGTTTCATTTTGGCTGTTTTAAGAGGTGCATGGTCGTCCTCACTTTTAATTTAATTTTTATTTTAGGTTTAGGGGTACATGTGAAGGTTTGTTACAGAGGTCAACATGTGTCACAGGGGTTAGTTGTACATAGTATTTCTTTTCTGCTCCTCTTCTTCCCCGCTCAAGTGGACCCCAGTGTCTGTTATTTCTTCTTTGTGTTCATATCATGTACCTCCCACTTATAAGTGAGAAAACACAGTATTTGGTTTTCTGTTCTTGTGTTAGTTTGCTAAGAACAATAGCCTCCAGCTCTATCCACATTCCCACAAAAGACATGATCTCATTCTCTATGGCTGCATACTATTCCATGGTGTATATGTACCACATTTTCTTGATTCAATTTGTCGGTGATGAACATTTAGGTTGATTCCATGTCTTTGCTATTGTACAAAGTGCTGCAATGAACATTCGTGTGCCTGTGTCTTCATGGTAGAATGATTTATATTCATCCCCAATTATAAATACCGTAAAATATCATTTTTTTTTTTTTTGCCATCAAAAACAGCTGCTCCAAGAGAAAAGGTAGGTTAGCTCTGTGGACCATACATACAAGAACAGTTGCATGGTTCATGTCCTGATTTGCATGTGATTCAATAACTTAGCTAAATCCTGTGAAGTTAAATGTCCAAGAATGATACAGATATTATGCAGCAAATTTTGACTGGGATAATTAAGTTTCTTAGTAAATACATTTTTCTCTGGCAAAGTCAAAAAACTTGCCAATTACTACACTAATTGTGTTGAGTTCAGAGGTGATTATACTGAAAAATCACCCTGGGGGTTATATAGAAATTTAACATACTATCTTCTGACTTTTGTGTTTGCTTCTTTGGTTAGTATTTGAACATTCCAATCTACCTTTTCTCAGTGTGTTTGAGAACACTAAAGTATAGAAGGGAGGGTTCTGTTCACTTCCCTATGGAGAGCTAATTATGTAGATTACACTCCCTGGATTCCAATTATTACAGATGACATCATTCTTTCACTTCCTGGGTCAAGGTAGAGTGGGGTTCATTTGCCTAGATGCCAACATCTGTCCTCCTCCCTAATGGAATTCAAGGGGTCAGCTCCCCTTGTTGTGTAGCATTAGAAGTAAGAGGCATTCTTTTTCCTGATTCTGTTTTGCTGTCACATCAGATCCCTGAGAACATGAGAGGCTTTGAATTCAATACTGAAAAATTCCCCTCAAATATATGATGTCCAACTGAAATCCCTGGAGCCATATTTTAGCTTTTATGCATTTCAATTATGAGGAAGAGTCAGCTGAATAGTATGAATACAACATAAATAAATTTATGAAGAGAAAGAGCCTGTTGAGAAGAGGAAAGAAATACAGATCTCAATCACTTTAAACTATCACCTATAAAAGTGTTTTTAAAAAAAACTAAATCATAAATGCCTCCATTTATAATTGCTCATTTGCAAGGAGGAAGAAAAAAATCAGAGAGGAATGTCTAGGGTAGAAAATCAGTGGAAAGAAACTCTCCTGTATGTTCTCCCTAAGGTGTCACATGTGCAATGTTAGCTATTTAAAAGGCCCTGTCTTTTGAGGAAGAACATACAGAAACATTGCTTTTTCCAGAAACCATATTGGTGAAAGTGTTTTGATGGAAACCAACCTCGGGAAATGTTTTCTTCTGCCTTTGTCAGCCTAATGGGAGTGGTGAAGTTGTTAAAAAAAAAAAAAATCAAAACTTGATGTTGCCTCCTGGTAAGTTTAAACAGTTGTCTTTTTAGGCACAGGTCAGGAAGTTATTTCAGATTCAGAGTGGTGTGTGGCATGTTCTTTCTACCCAACTTTTATCAAAGAACACAGTTCAGAGGGCATCAGAATTACAATTAAAACAGTCTCAGAGGAAGACAAAACAAGGCTAGCTTCAATAAGTAAAAACAATGGAAAAGGAATCCCAATGACTGATGTTTATCTTGCTTCTAAGATTCCTTATGAAATAGTGGGAGAAATCTTAGGACTCTTTTTTTCTTCTCTTCTCCCAGGCAGTTATCAAGACTTCATTTTGTATTGCCCCAGAATCTCTTCCCTCTCTTATTGACACATCATCTGCTAGTATTTCAATTTTTTCTAGATTCATACAGAATAGGTTTGGTCTTGAGCCCTATTTTGCCTTTGCTATCATTTTTCTCATTCTGGGGCCTCTACTATTTAAAGCCTTATATTATATGCTGATAACTTCTGATCATTTGAATAACTTAATATAGCCAGAGTCCCTAAATTTCATTCATCATGTCTTGAGAGAAAACCAATACTCCTATCTCTACTTCCAGAGCAGGGATTATCCCCAAATCATGTGACTTCCTAATAACCACTAAAATGGAAGATTTTAAACACTTAGTTGCTAAATATTCTTAGTCACTAGACTTGTCCTCTAATAAACTTAGACTGGTACATGAAGAATCTTCCCCTCAATCTGACAGATGGTCAGATGCAAAGGCCTTAGTCAAGACTGTAAGCACTGAATTGCACTTGTTCTCTATCACCTTTTCTAGGTTTGTGCTGAAATGTTTAAAAAACTGTTTAAGAGTATTTTACTCCAAAAATACTTGTGGATTTATTTGTCTCAAAAAATAACAATAATACTGTCTCACTCTGTCACCCAAGCTGGAGTGTAGTGGCACAATCTTGGCTCACTGCCTCTCTGGCCTCAGCCTCCTGATTGACTGGGACTACAGGCACGGGCCACCATGTTTTCATATTTTATTTTTAGCAGAGATGGGCTTTCACCATGTTGGCCGGGCTGGTCTCAAACTCCTGACCTCAAGTGATCACCCACCTCAGCCTCCCAAAGTATGAAGGAGTGGATTTAGATACTCAGAAAAGTTGAAAGGAAATGCTACTTTCTCCATTGTGTCCAGATCAATCCTTCCTTATTCTTTCTCCACCTGTTGGCCACTACTTGGCTATTCGATTTTGCACCAGTCTATTTTCTTGTTTCAGCCTAGACCCAATGGACCATCCCTTCAATGTCTTTCCTGTAAACCTGCACAGCCACTTACAACTCTGGTCAAGTCAACCACCTGCCGTCTCTGACTTACATACCTGAACTATCGAACCCTGTTGGTGCAAATTCACACAGTCGAAGGCACCAGAATGTACCTTCTGAACTCTGGCTGTACATTAACTGAGGAGCTTTGAGGAAAAAAAGTAGATATCTAGATGTATCTATATCTCTTCCCAGAACAATTAAATCAGCATCTTTCAGGGGAGAAACTAGGAATGTGTATTCTTTTAAAGTTCCTAAGTGACTCTACTGTGAAGGAGGGATTGAGAATCTGAAATTACACATCTGTGGTTTCCAGTCTCAGCTGGGTCCTTATTTTCATTTCCTTCTCTTCTGTTCTATTCTCTTTTAGCTGTTGACCCTTGACTTTCACCTTTCACTTCCTTTAAATAATTGCCATTGGGAAGAAATTCCAGCTTCTCCTTGCTTTCATCCAGACCCTGCCGGCATACATCTGTTTCATCCCTAATCTTTACCTTTCAAATCAAAGCAACAGAAAAATAGTTTTCCATTTTAATCTCCCATCTTTACACCCATCTCCCATGTTTTCACTCTATTTCCTCCATCTTCTATATCTATCCTTGAAGTTCTTTCCTTTAACATTTAAATATTGCTTTGTGCAGTGGCTCACACCTGTAATTGCAGCACTTTAAAAGGCCAAGGTGAGAGAATCACTTGAGTCCAGATGTTCTAGGCCAGCCTGGGCAACATAGCCAGACCACACCTCTAGCTGGGCCTGGTGGCACATGTCTGTAGTCCAAGCTACTTGTGAAGCTGAAATGGAAGGACTTCTGGAGTCCGAGACTGCAGGGAGCTATGATCACATCACTGCACTCCAGCCTGTATGATAGAGTGAGATCCTGTTTCTAATTAAAAGAAAACATTTAAACCTGTTCAAATTGTTACCACCTTTAAAATACTGTCTCACCTATGCCTTGGCCTCTTCCTTTACCAAATTTATTAAACAGCAATCTAAGCTTTCTCCATTTTATCACATTATACTTACTTTTCAAACTACTGAAAATCTAGTTTCCACCCATCTGTGTGATTAAATATTCTCACTGTGCCAATGATTATTTGTTATTAAATCCAAAGGATGTTTTCTAGGCTTATCTTTTTTGAACTCTTGATAGCATTCGATTCTGCTCATTCATCAGGGTTTTCTGATTTTCTCTTTTGCATTGGTTTCTTGACACATTTTCCTTTGTGGCTTCTTCTGCCCTGGTCCTTGGTTCTCTCCTTTTTTTTTTCCTCTCAACACATTTTCCCTTTGTAGGTTCTATGTAAATCCCATGTCTCCAATTACTACTTACATGTGGATGACTCCCAAGTCACATGTGCATCTCAGAATTCTCTCCTGAGCTCCTGAAAAGCTCCATTTGGTCAAGAGCACGGTAGCTAAGAATTTGACCCCTCCAAAGTCTACTTTTTCTCTATTTCCTAACTAAGCAAATGGCTGGCCCCTATCTAGCTGGAGAACCCAAAAACAGAGTCATGTGATTCCACCTCTTGATGTCCTCAGAATCTAATCCCTATGTTGTATTTCCACTGCCATAGATTAGGCTCCCCACATTTCTTGTCTAGCTTACAGGTAGAGGAGCATAGTGAACTTCTGACTTCAGCCTGGCCCGTGTCTAATGTTGTCTATACGCTCCATCTCTTTTTTCTCTGTCCTTGGACTTGAAGGTATTCATTTGGGTCTTACAAGGTAGAAATCAAAGGGAGTAAAACACCAAAAGGATACATCAAGAGGGAGTTTGAAGTGAAGATCCATGAGCAGAAGAAATGGAAACAAAAGGTTTGTCACATCGGAAGAACAGGAAAAGATCAGTGTAACAGAGATTGTAACACTGAAGAACAGGTAAAGGAGTGAATGAGACAGATGGGAGAGGAAGAAAATGAAGTGCTGTTTCACTTTTCAGATAAATTTGATTCGTCCTTTTGCTAAAGCATCCCTAGATAGAGTTTTTAAAACATGCCAACATAAACCTGCAAAGGAAGTAGATAATGAAGTCTGTGGAGAGAGGTCTTGGTATTAAGTAGGTCAGTGTTTATGGTATGGAAACCAGGACCAGTGGGAGGAAACTGGATCCTTTCACACTACACTATGTCAAGTACAGATTAAATAGAAAAAAATCCACATTGTTTTCCAAAATACAGTTTTATATTCCTCCTGTGAATATATTTATGGAGAGACAATCCTTAAACTTCTGGAGAGCTTTTGCCTTTCAGAAAAATTTAGGTAGGTGAAAGAGTAATTGGAGTCTTCAATCTTTAAGCCTGTGAGTAAAGTTGTAAAAACTCATGACAGTTTCTTTAGTACAAAATTGAAAATTCAATCATATCTGCAAGATCCATCACAACTGGGGTTGCCTTACCTTTCCAGGTTAATCTCTTGCTCTGTCCCTTTGCTGTCTCAAGTCCAGCAAGATGGAAGTACTTTTAATTCACTAAGAATTACCATGTTTTCTCATTCATCTTTATGCTTTTGTCACTCTCTTGACTTGAAATCATAGCCTCTGTGCAAGCCCCTCTACCAGGAAAGTGTAAGTGCTGACTGAATGCTTTTGAAATCAAAGACAAAGATTTTAGTAGAAAAGCTATGCACAGAAAGGTGCCCTTTGTATGGTGATTTTTAAAAATCAGTGAAGGGATTTTGTTTTAACCAAAATAAAATAATGAGAGACTATTATTTGCAGGAATTAGGCTACTGGGAAAGCCCAGGGCTGTGATGGTACAGATGAGGGTAAAAATAAGATAGTATAAAAAGAAAACTACAGACCCAGACACGACCTTGATGGTGTACTACTCGTCTGGGTCTGCAGTTTTTTCTTTATACTATCTTAAGTGTACCCTCTTTCATTCTCAGCCCAGTTCAAGAGGCCAGATTCCATCACAAGTTAATGTCTATCAGGTTCATCATCTGAACAGAAATTCTACCTCATGCTTAATCTTAAGTCTCTCATATTCTATAAAGACTGCAGGTACACATGGAATACTCCACTGCAAAATCCCATTTACTGAGGTATAGTCATACATAAAGAGATATGGAATTTCTGGGTCATAGGTTTTGTAAATAATGCCAAATAGTCTTAAACATTGCCACCTGCAGCTTAGGAGAGTTTCGCTTAACATCCTTAGCTGCATTTTTATTTCTACCTGAATAACTATCTTTGGTGTTTTCATTAATGCTTATTTACCAGTAATGAATTGCCTCATTTTTGTTCGACTGCAAGTGTTTTTATTTCATTTTCTTTCTTTTTAAAAGAATTGTCTCTGTAATCCCAGCACTTTGGGAGGACAAGGCAGGTAGATCATCTGAGGTCAGGAGTTCAAGACCAGCCTGACCAATATGGTGAAACCCCATCTCTACTAAAAATACAAAAATTAGCTGGGCATGGTGGCATACACCTGTCATCCCAGCTACTCAGGAGACTGTGACAGGAGAATCACTGGAGGTTGCAGTGAGCTGAGATCACACCCTTGCACTCCAGGCAACAGAGCAAGACTCTGTCTCAAGGTAAACTTACATACAGTTTACATACACTCCGCTCAGGAGTGCTACCCTCCTGGCTCTGGGCCCATGACATTTGGGGGTGATTATACTGAAACTATACCTGGCATCTGGTTCTTACTTCAGGGCCATAAAACTAAGATTGCCCACACTTTCCCCTTACATAAGACATCTAGATGGACTAATGACTACCACACCCTATCAACCAGTCACAGGAGCACTGTCATGCATTCGGTATTTTTAACTGAAGGGGATGCTATCACTCGCCATTGCTGAAAGCCTGGTCCCTGCTGAATCCACTGTAGATGAACTCGGATTTGATTCCTGCCAAATCAATTGTAGAAGCTGAGCTTATATTGAATATTCTAGGCTGGCATAGTAACCATACGGTGTTAATTAATTCATGCTTGAAGGACACATCAATAGACACTCACGTATGCTCACTTTCAAGAACTATTTCTGATTAGATCCACAGCAACCCCCGCCGCCATCTCTGACTTTACCATCAACCTAGGTAAATGTACCCTTGCCAAACCTCAAAAACAAGAGACTAAAATGCAACCCAGTCAGAGTCCAGAAATCATATTTTAACCATGAATACAACAGCTACCCCTCAATTGATGTAATTTTTCTAAAAATCTTAAGACCCTCCCACTAAATTAATACTCCATTTTGTATAATTCAATTTCCACTCTAATACTAATATAATACCTTGAGCATATCCCTCTGAAAGCACTGCCCCAAATACCGTATCCTAAATAAATTACACTCTAATTATAAGTAATCCGCTCTGCCAATTCAACTTTAAAGACCTTGAATTTCCAAAACTGTAAACGACTATTTATATGTATTTCTTTCTGTCTTATACTTTAATTTTATACTTAAGATGGATCTGCACCACCCCATAAACAGATAGGTTTGGCCCTGGCCATTTTATTAGCCCTTAGTAAGATTATACATGCAAGCATCCCTGCCCCAGTGAAAATGCCGTCAGAGCAGGTATCAAGTATGAATACAGCTCAAAACACTTTGCTTAACCACACCCCCACAGGAAACAGCAATGATAAATCTTTATTGATAAACGAAAGTTTAGGCTATACTAATAGTTAGGGTTGGTCAATTTCGTGCCAGCCACCGCACGATTAACCTGAGTTAATGGAACTCAGCATAAAGTATTTAAGGTCTGCCCTCAGTAAAGCTAAAAACCCCATCTAAGTTGTAAAAAACTCCAGTTGAAATAAAATATACTACAAAAGTGGCTTTAAGACCCTGAAAACACAATAGCTAAAACCGAAACTGGGATTAGATACCCCACTATGCTTAGCCCTCAACTCTAAGAGTTACATGAACAAAACCATTTGCCTGAGTACTTAAGCAACAGCTTAAAACTCAGTTTAAAACTCAAAGGACTTGGCAGTGCTTTATATCCCTCTAGAGGAGCCTGTTCTATAATTGATGAACCCCAATACACCTCACCACCTCTTGCCCCCAGCCTGTATACCACCATCTTCAGCAAACCCCAAAAAGTTTATTAAGCACAAGTACATACATAAAAACGTTAGGTCAAGGTGTAGCCCATGAGATGGCAAGAAATGGGATACATTTTCTATGTCCAGAAAATCTCACAAAAACGTTTATGAAATCTAAGGGCTCAGGAGGATTTAGCAATAAACCAAGAGCAGAGTGCTTGGTTGAATAAGGCTATGAAGCATGCACACACCGCCCATCACCCTCCTCAAATATTCCTCTAGAAATCACTATTACTAATAATTTTCTATGCATGTGTAAAGGAGATAAGTCATAACATGTTAAGTGTACTAGAAAGTGGGCTTGGACAAACCGAAGTGTAGCTTAACTCAAGGCATCCGGCTTACACCTGGAGGATTTCATCATGACCTGATCACTTTGAGCCAACTCTAGCCCCAAACCTCGCTAAAAAAAAATTTTATCAAACTATCTTGAACCATTTACCTTAGACAAAAGTATAGGTGATAGAAATTTTTACCCTGGTGCAATAGACATAGTACCATAAGGGAAAGATGAAAGAATTGTATCAAACATTAAAAAGCAAAGCCAAATCTTTATACCTTCAGCATAATGTATTAACTAGAAATTAGAGAGAACTATAGCCCAGTGTCCCAAAACCAGATGAGCTACCCAAGAACAGCCAAAAGAGCAGACTCACTATGTGGCAAAATAGTAAGACGATTCATGAGTAGCGGTAATAGCTGTTTGTACAACATGGAATCTTAGTTCAACTTTAAATTTACCCACAGAATTACTTAATCTTCCTTTAAGTTTAACTGTTAGTCTAAAGAGGGACAGCTCTTTAGATGCTAGGAAACAACCTTCCTACAGAGAGTAAAAAATACCACCATAATTGGCCCAAAAGCAGTCACCAATTAAGAAAGTGTTTAAGCTCAACATCTATCTATCTTAAATTCTAATCACTCTACTGAACTCCTAACATCACATTGGTCTAATCTGTTACTTAATAGAAGCAATAATGTTAACATAAGTAATATGAAGATATTCTCCATTGCATAAGCTTACATCAGACTGGAATAATCCACTGACAGTTAACAGCATAACATTAATAAACAATATAATAAGCGCCCTATTATTTACATTGTTAACCAACACAGGTATGCTCTAAGGAAAGATAACAAAAGGTAAAAGGAACTTGGCAAATCTTATCCCACCTATTTACCAAAAACATCACCTCTAGCATTGCCAGTATTAGAGGCACTGCTTGTCCAGTGACATATGTTCAATGATCGCAGTATCCTGACTGTGCAAAGGTAGCAGAATCACTTTTTCCCTAAATAGGGACTTATATGAATGGCCACATGAGGGTTCAGCTGTCTCTTCCTTTTAATCAGTGAAATTGACCTATCCATGAAGAGGCAGATATAAACAAATCAGACGAGAAGACCCTGTGGAGCTTTAATTCTTTAATACAAATAAAACTCAAGCCTACAGACCCTAGCCTACTCCCCCTGCATTAAAAATTTTGGTTGGGGTGACCTCGGGGCATAATCCAACCTCTGAACGACCTAAACTAAGGCCACACTACTCTAAGTGAATTAATACACATTGACCCAATAATTTAATCAATGGAATAGGTTACCCTAGGGATAACAGTGCAATCCTATCCTAGAGTCCATAGCAACTTGACTACCTCACTGTTGAATCAGGACATCCTAATGGTATAGCCACTATTAAGGGTTTGTTGCTCAACAATTAAAGTTATATGTGATCTGAGTTCAGACCAGAGTAATCCAGGTCTGTTTCTATCTATTTAACATTTCTCCTAGTACGACACAACAAGAGAAATAGGGCTCACTTAATAAAGCACTCTCGCTCTATAGATGATCCTATCTCAATCTAACAAATCATGACACACCCTACCCAAGAACAGGGCTTGTTAAGATGGCAGAGCCCAGCAATTGCATAAAACTTTATAATCAGAGATCCAACTCCTTCTTTTTTTGGGGGGGGGGGGGGGGACGGAGTCTCGCTCCGTCGCCCAGGCTGGAGTGCAGTGGTGAGATCTCGGCTCACTGCAAGCTCCGCCTCCCGGGTTTCTGCCATTCTCCTGCCTCAGCCTCCCGAATAGCTGGGACTACAGGCGCCCGCCACCACGCCCAGCTAATTTTTTCTATTTTTAGTAGAGACGGGGTTTCACCGTGTTAGTCAGGATGAGCTTGATCTCCTGATCTCGTGATCCACTCGCCTCGGCCTCCCAAAGTGCTGGGATTACAGGCGTGAGCCACCGCGCTCGGCCGATCCAACTCCTTCTTAACAATATGCCTATAATTAACCTTCTCCTACTCATTATCCCCACTCTTATCACTATAGCATTCCTTACATTCATCGAACGAAAAATCTTAGGCTATATACAACTATGCAAAGGACCTAACACTGTAGGTCTCTATGGGCTGCTTCAACCATTCATTGATGCAATAAAACTTTTCACCAAAGAACCCTTACGGCCCTCAACATTTACTATTGCCCTCTATATTATTGCTCCAATCCTAGCCCTCTCTATTGCTCTCCTCTTAGGAACTCCCCTCCCTATACCAGATCCTCTAATTAATTTCAATATAGGCCTCCTATTTATACTAACCACATCAAGCCTGGCTGTCTATACTATGATCAGGATGAGCATCTAATTCAAAATATTCACTAATCAACACATTGTGAGCTGTGGCCCAGACAAATTCATACGAGCTCACCCTAGTCATTATCCTGCTATCAGTTCTACTGATAAATGGCTCATTTAACTTATATGCACTTATCACAATGCAAGAATTCCTCTGACTGGTCTTGCCATCATGGCCTCTAGCCATAGTATGATTTATCTCCACGCTAGCAGAAACTAACTCAGCTCTTTTTGATCTAACAGAGGAGGAGTCACAGTTAGTCTCAGGCTCATTTCTCCTCTTCTTTATAGCAGAATACATGAATGTTATGGTAATAAATGCCCTAACTACTACTATCTTCATAGGAGCACTACACAGTATATATTCACCAGAACTCTATACCACAAATTTCATTACCAAGACCCTTCTTTGAACCACCCTATTTTTATGAATTTGAACAGCATACCCTTGATTCCATTACAACCAGCTCCTATATCGTCTATAAAAAAATTTCTTACCACTTGAACTAGCATTCTGCATGTGATATTTCCAGCATGCCATCCCAAACATAGGAAATATGTCTGACAAAAGAATTAATTTGATAGAGTAAACAATAGAGGTTAAAATCCTCTTATTTCTAGAACTATAAGAATCGAACCTACCCCCAAGAATCCAAAATCCTCTGTGCTACCTATTACACCATGTACTAGAGTAAGGTCAGCTAAATAAGCTATCAGGCCCATACCCCAAAAATATTGGTTACACCATTCCCATAGTAATTAATCCCTTAGCTCAACTTGTTATTTCTCTATTTTCACAGAAACTCTTATTGCAATGCTAGGCTCACACTAATTTCTCATCTGACCAGGCCTAGAAATAAACATGCTAGCCCTTACCCCAATCTTAATTAAAAAAAAAAAAAAATCCCCACTCTACAGAAGCAGCCACCAAATATTTCCTTACACAAGCAACCATATCTATAATTCTCATGATAGGTATCCTTTCCAATAACCATCCTCTGGATGATGAACAATAAACACTATTAATCAATTTTCATCTTTAATAATAATATTGGCCCTAGTAATTTAACTAGGAATAGCCCCTTTTCACTTGAGTCCCAGAGGTAACCCAAGGAACCTCTCTAATTTCTGGCATACTTCTCCTCACATGACAAAAACTAGCCCATATCTCGATTGTGTTTCAAAATTTCCCATTGACAAACACGAACATCCTCCTGTCTATCACAATCCTATCCATTATAGTAGGTGGTTGAGGAGGGCTTAACCAAACACAACTGTGTTAATTTTAGCCTACTCTTCAGTCACTCACATAGGTTGAATAATAGCAGTACTAATCTATAACCCATACATTACCATTCTAAACCTGATTTTTTAATAATTCTTAACTTGCTTTAATATAATTGGTTTCAATTAGTATCAGTATTATTGTGTACAGTAAATCCTTAACATTGTTGATAGTTTTTAAGAAACTGATTTTAAGCAAAATGACATAAAAGAAAACCCATTTTACCCTAGGCTAATTGATATCAGCAGGAGTTAAGTTCCTACGGCATATTTCTGGTCACAAAAACATCACCAAACTTCTGAATAAAGACCAAAAACTTCTAATATTTAACACTGAAATAAATATGAGCTATATATACATTTAAGAAAAATCAATAAAAATCACTTCTCAGCCTTTTAGCTAAGACCAAATGACGAAAGATCAATAAAACAAAATAATTATTTAACAGCTTATTTCAGTTACAATTCGAGGCAAGATTTGCATGATGACACAGAGCCAAACCGTATCAAGATCCTTGAATAACGTCCTTTCATTCAAGGTCATTTCCTTATAAGGTTGATGAGGAAAAATCCTGGCTAGGGCCATTACATGTATAGGGTCTGCATGATCTCACCATGTCTATGTGGGTTTTCTCTAGGTACTCTGGTTTCTACCTACATCCCAAAGATGTACATGTTCGGTGAACTGGCTGTCTACACAGTCCCACTGTGAGAGTGAGTGAGTGGCTGAGAATGTGGGTATGTGTAAGTGTGCCTCAGAATAGAATTTGTCTTGTCCTGGGTCATTTCCCTCTTTGTCCCCTGAGCTGCCCAGAGAAGCTCCAACTGCCCATCACCCTAAACCTGGTTATGTACCTTATTTTAACAACCGCATTTCTAGCACTCAACCTGGATATAAGCACAACCCTGTCACTATCTCATGACTGAAACAGATTAACATGGTTGACACCTGTAATTCCATTAATTCTATCCCTAGGAGGTTTACCTCTATTAACAGGGTTCCTGCCTAAATGATTCATCACCCAAGAATTTAGTAGCCTTATTACCCCAACTATTATACCTATCATAACCCTTCTCAACCTGTACTTTTACATATGCCTAATTTATTCCATATTATTCCTATTATTCCAATAGTGTCTCAGTGACACTATTCCCCACATCTAGTAATATGAAAATGACAATTGAAAAGCACAAAACCCATACTATTCTTCCCCCCACTTATTATCTCTTCTACCCTCCTCCTACCCATATCTCCATTAATACTAACTGTAACTTGGTCTTATGTAACCTAAATTTCTAAGGGCCTTCAAAGCCCTCAGTAAGTAAATTACACTTAATTTCTATAACAGACCTAAGTACTGCAAGACTCTATTCTGCATCGATTCAAAGCAAGTCAACTACTTTAAGCTAACCCTTTGCTAGATTGGTGGAAGTTAAACCCACAAAAATTTAGTTAACAGCTAAACACCCTAATTAACTGGCTGCCCAAGGGAATGGTTTCTAACTCTCCTGCTTCAGAGCACTGAAGAGAACAGAACTCCAGTTTTGAAGCTGCTGAAAAACAGAGGCAAGCAGCATATTAGAGCTGCAGTTTCACAGGGAGATGCCAAGAGGAAGATATCAGAAAAGATCTGAGATGATTGGTGAAGGCCTTTCCCTGCATAAAGCCAGTACACAAAGACTAAGAGAGGTGGTTGTTTTTTCAAATGCCCAAACTTCAACCATATACACTTCTCACAAGGTATAAAAAGAAACTGGGAATCATGGTCCAAATGCATAAAACAAAACAATAAATCTCTAGAAATCAGCATTAAGAAATGTAGATCTATGAGCTGTCTAACAAAGAATTTAAAATAACTATCATTAAGATGTTCAATGAATTAAAAGAGTGCATAGACAGATAACTATATGACACTGGTACATCAACAAAAAGAATATCAAGAAAGACAAACTATTAAAAAACAAATTGAGCAAAAAACTAAGTTGAAAAATTTATTACAGGGATTCAAGAACAGATGAGCAGGCAGAAGCAAAATCAGCAAATTTTGAGACAAATGATTTGAAATCATGAAGTTGTGAGAGCAAGAAGTGAAAAATTAAGAGAAAGTGAAGAAGCCTAAAAGACTTATTGGACACTATCAAGTGGACCAGTATACTTATTGTAATAGTCCCATATAGAGAAGGGATAGAAAGCTTATTTTTTAAAATGGCTGAAAACTACCCAAATCTGAGGGAAGAAATGAACGCAGAGAATCAAGAAGCCCTATACTTAGACACATAGTCATCAAATTCTTGAAAGCAGGAAAAAATATCAGATTTTTCACAGGACAGAAAAGCATAGGATGATATAGTCAAAATATTAAAAGAAAAAACTGTCAACGGGGAATACCGCATCCAACCAAATTATCTTCAAAAGAGAAAGACAAATTAAGACTTCCAGATAAACAAAACTGGAGAAAGTTCATTGCTATTGAGCTTGCCCTACAAGAAATGTAAAGGAAGTCCTTCAAGTTGAAATAAAAGGATGGTAGGCAGCAATGGAAAACTGTACAAAAATATAAGGTTCTCTAGTAAAGGCAAATGCATGAACAAAATTAGTAACCTATACTAGAATAATTTTGGTGTATTAAAGTGACAAAAACATAACTAGAAACGTGTGTTAATATACAATATATAAAAATGTAATTAGTGATATAAATTGAAGGGGTGAAGTTATAACAGTGTAGAGTTTATGTGATTGAAGTCATAGAATTCAATTTTAAACTGATAATTACTTTAATAGGTTTGATGTAATTGCAATAATCATGAAGAAAATATCTATGGAATATGCACAAAAGGACATAAGAGAGGAATTAAAGCATGTCATTATAAGGAAATCAATGAAATACAAAGGAAGGCAGTAAGAGAAGAACGTAGGGACACAAAATGCTATAAGAAATGGGGAAAACAATTAACAAAAGGGCAATAGTCCTTTTCTCTTAGTCATTATTTTAAATGTAAATGGGTTAAATTCCTCAGTTAAATATAGATTGGCTAAATGAATTTAAAAAGAGGATCCAAGCATATGCTATCTTTAAGAGACTCACTTTATACCTAAGAACACACATAGACCGAAAGTAAAGAATAAAAAACATATTTCATGCAAATGGTAATCAAAGCAGTACCAGAGTGATATAAGAAATTAGACTATCAGAATGTGTCACAAGAAAGATATCATATAATAATAAGTAAATTCACCAAGAAGATACACCAATTATAAATATTTGTGCTTTGAATTGCAGAGAGAAATATATAGCAATACCAAAATAGTAGAGACCTGAATATCCTACACTCAATAATGAATACAACAACCAGACAGAGGATCAACAAGGAAATAGAGCCCTTGAATAACTACATAGACAAACAGTACCTACTGGACATGTACAGAACATTCCACCCAATAGAATGAACCCTCTTTTCAAGTATATTTGAAACATTTTCCAAGACAGATCATGTTAGACCACAATACCACACTTAACAAATCAAATCCAAAAAAAATTGAAATCATACAAAGTATATTTTCTAATTACTGTAGAATGAAACTAGAAATCAATAGAACAAATGAAACCAGAATATCCAGAAATGTGTGGAAATTACAAAACATACTCTCAAAAAACCGATGAGTCAAATCAAAAAAGGAATTAGAAATTTCACAAATGAAAATAAAAACAATATATCAAAACTAGTGGAATGCAACAAAAGCAGTTTTAGAAGGAAGTTTATAGTTGTAAATGTATACATCAAAAAAGATTTCAAATCAACAACCAATCTGAGTTTTTAAAGAATCAGAGTTTGACTAAGCTTTAAATTAAGAAAAAAGGAGATCACTCTAAAATCAGCAGTGAAAGGAGAAACTATAACTGATAGGACAGAAGTGTAAAAAATAACTACTGTAACAATTGTACACCAACAAAACAGATAACCTAAAAAACATGGATAAATTCCAGGAATCACATAGCCTATGTGACCAAATCATGAAGAACCTGAGTAATTTTAAAAGTCCCCTATTAATAAGAAACCCATATACTAAAGCCTTTATGCCTGAATTCTACCAAATCTTAAAAGGACATATATTCTTTTTAGACTCTTCCAAAACATTAAAGAAGAGGGTCAAAGATGCCAAAAGAAAACAGCAGTCCAATATTTCTTTTTTTTCTAGTAAATGAAATTACCTTATTAAATGTCCCTTTTTTATTTTTATTATTTTATTATTATTTTTTATTATACTTTAAGTTCTAGGGGTTGATAGACTGCTAGCAAGACTAATAAAGAAGAGAGAAGGAGGGGGTGGAGCAAGATGGCCGAATAGGAACAGTTCCAGTCCGCAGCTCCCAACACCAGCGACACAGAAGACAGGTGATTTCTGCATTTTCAACTGAGGTACTGGGTTCATCTCACTAGGGAGTGCTGGACAATCGGTGCTGGTCAGCTGCTGCAGCCCGACCAGTGAAAGCTGAAGCAGGGTGAGGCATCACCTCACCTGGGAAGCGCAAGGGGGAAGGGAATCCCTTTTCCTAGCCAGGGGAACTGAGACACACAACACCTGGAAAATCGGGTAACTCCCACCCCAATACTGCCCTTTACCAAGGGTCTTAGCAAACAGGCACACCAGGAGATTATATCCCACACCTGGCCGGGAGGGTCCCACGCCCACAGAGCCTCCCTCATTGCTAGCACAGCAGTCTGCGATCTAACGGCAAGGCAGCAGCCAGGGTGGGGGAGGGGCGCCCGCCATTGCTGAGGCTTAAGTAGGTAAACAAAGCCACTGGGAAGCTCAAACTGGGTGGAGCTCACAGCAGCTCAAGGAGTCCTGCCTGTCTCTGTAGACTCCACCTCTGGGGACAGGGCACAGCTAAACAACAACAACAACAAAAGCAGCAGAAACCTCTGCAGACGCAAATGACTCTGTCTGACAGCTTTGAAGAGAGCAGTGGATCTCCCAACATGGAGGTTGAGATCTGAGAATGGACAGACTGCCTGCTCAAGTGGGTCCCTGACCCCTAAGTAGCCTAACTGGGAGACATCCCCCACTAGGGGCAGACCGACACCCCACACCACACACGGTGGAGTACACCCCTGAGAGGAAGCTTCCAAAGCAAGAATCAGACAGGTACACTCGCTGTTCAGCAATATTCTATCTTCTGCAGCCTCTGCTGCTGATACCCAGGCAAACAGGGTCTGGAGTGGACCTCAAGCAATCTCCAACAGACCTACAGCTGAGGGTCCTGACTGTTAGAAGAAAAACTAACAAACAGGAAGGACACCCACACCAAAACCCCATCAGTACGTCACCATCATCAAAGACCAGAGGTAGATAAAACCACAAAGATGGGGAAAAAGCAGGGCAGAAAGACTGAAAATTCAAAAAATAAGAGCGAATCTCCGCCTGCAACGGAACGCAGCTCATTGCCAGCAATGGATCAAAGCTAGATGGAGAATGACTTTGATGAGATGAGAGAAGAAGGCTTCAGTCCATCAAACTTCTCAGAGCTAAAGGAGGAATTACGTACCCAGCACAAAGAAACTAAAAATCTTGAAAAAAGAGTGGAAGAATTCATAACTATAATACTTAATGCAGAGAAGGCCATAAACGAACTGACAGAGATGAAAACCATGACACGAGAAATATGTGACAAATGCACAAGCTTCAGTAACTGACTCGATCAACTGAAAGAAAGAGTATCAGCAATTGAGAAAGAAATGAAGCAAGAAAAGAAATCTAAAGAAAAAAGAATAAAAAGAAATGAACAAAGCCTGCAAGAAGTATGGGATTATGTAAAAAGACCAAATCTATGTCTGATTGGGGTGCCTGAAAGTGAGGGGGAAAATGGAACCAAGTTGGAAAACACTCTTTAGGATATCATCTAGGAGAACTTCCCCAAGCTAGTAGGACAGGCCAACATTCAAATTCAGGAAATACAGAGAATGCCACAAAGATACTCCTCGAGAAGAGCAACTCCAAGACACATAATTGCCAGATTCACCAAAGCTGAAATGAAGGAAAAAATCTTAAGGGCAGCCAGAGAGAAAGGTCGGGTTACCCACAAAGGGAAGCCCATCAGACTAACAGCAGATCTCTCAGCAGAAACTCTACAAGCCAGAAGAGAGTGGGGGCCAATATTCAACATTCTTAAAGGAAAGAATTTTCAACCCAGAATTTCATATCCAGCCAAACTAAGTTTCATAAGTGAAGGAGAAATAAAATCCTTTACAGATAAGCAAATGCTTAGAGATTTTGTCACCACTAGGCCTGCCTTACAAGAGACCCTGAAGGAAGCACTAAACATGGAAAGGAACAACCGGTACCAGCCATTGCAAAAACATGCCAAAATGTAAAGACCATCGAGGCTAGGAAGAAACTGCATCAACTAACGAGCAAAATAACCAGTTAATATCATAATGGCAGGATCAAGTTCACACATAACAATATTAACTTTAAATGTAAATGTACTAAATGGTCCAATTAAAAGACAGACTGGCAAACTGGATAAAGAGTCAAGACCCATCAGTATGCTGTATTTAGGAGACCCATCTCACATGCAGAGACACACATAGGCTCAAAATAAAGGGATGGAGGAAGATCTACCAAGAAAATGGAAAACAAAAAAAAAAGCAGGGGTTGCAATACAAGTCTCTGATAAAACAGACTTTAAACCAACAAAGATCAAAAGAGACAAAGAAGGCCATTACATAATGGTAAAGGGATCAATTAAACAGGAAGAGCTAACTATCTTAAATATATGTACACCCAATACAGGAGCACCCAGATTCATAAAGGAAGTCCTTAGAGACTTACAAAGAGACTTAGACTCCCGTACAATAATAGTGGGAGACTTCAACACCCCACTGTCAACATTAGACAGATCAACGAGACAGAAAGTTAACAAGGATATCCAGGAATTGAACTCATCTCTGCAGCAAGCAGACCTAATAGACATCTACAGAACTCTGCACCCTAAAGCAACAGAATATACATTCTTCTCAGCACCACATCACACTTATTCCAAAATTGACCACATAATTGGAAGTAAAGGACTCTTCAGCAAATGTGCAAGAACAGAAATTATAACAAACGGTCTCTCAGACCACAGTGCAATCAAACTAGAACTCAGGACTAAGAAACTCAATCAAAACCGCTCAACTACATGGAAACTGAATAACCTGCTCCTGGATGACTACTGAGTACATAACGAAATGAAGGCAGAAATAAAGATGTTCTTTGAAACCAATGAGAACAAAGATACAACATACCAGAATCTCTGGGACACATTTAAAGCAGGGTGTAGAGGGAAATTTATAGCACTAAATGCCCACAAGAGAAAGCTGGAAACATCTAAAATTGACACTCTAACATCACAATTAAAAGAACTAGAGAAGCAAGAGCAAACACATTCAAAAGCTAGTAGAAGGCAAGAAATAACTAAGATCAGAGCAGAACTGAAGGAGATAGAGACACAAAAAACCCTCCAAAAAATCAATGAATCCAGGAGTTGGTTTTTTGAAAAGATCAACAAAATTGACAGACCGCTAGCAAGACTAATAAAGAAGAAAAGAGAGAAGAATCAAATCGACGCAATTAAAAATGATAAAGGGGATATCACCACTGACCCCACAGAAATACAAACTACCATCAGAGAATACTATAAACACCTCTACACAAATAAACTAGAAAATCTAGAAGAAATGGATAATTTCCTGGACACTTACACTCTTCCAAGACTAAACCAGGAAGAAGTTGAATCCCTGAATAGACCAATAGCAGGCTCTGAATTTGAGGCAATAATTAATAGCCTACCAAGCAAAAAAAGTCCAGGACCAGATGGATTCACAGCTGAATTCTACTAGAGGTACAAGGAGGAGTTGGTACCATTCCTTCTGAAACTATTCCAATCAATAGAAAAAGAGGGAATCCTCCCTAACTCATTTTATGAGGCCAGCATCATCCTGATACCAAAGCCTGGCAGAGACACAACAAAAGAAGAATTTTAGACCAATAACCCTGATGAACATCAATGCAAAAATCCTCAATAAAATACTGGCAAACCGGATCCAGCAGCACATCAAAAAGCTTATCCACCATGATCAAGTGGGCTTCATCCCTGGGATGCAAGGCTGGTTCAACATTCGCAAATCAATAAACGTAATCCAGCATATAAACAGAACCAAAGACAAAAACCACATGATTATCTCAATAGATGCAGAAAAGGCCTTTGACAAAATTCAACAGCCCTTCATGCTAAAAACGCTTAATAAATTCAGTATTGATGGAACGTACCTCAAAATAATAAGAGCTATTTATGACAAACCCACAGCCAATATCATACTGAATGGGAAAAAAATGGAAAAATTCCCTTTGAAAACTGGCACAAGACAGGGATGCCCTCTCTCACCACTCCTATTCAACATAGTGTTGGAAGTTCTGGCTAGGGCAATCAGGCAAGAGAAAGAAATCAAGGGTATTCAGTTAGGAAAAGAAGAAGTCAAATTGTCCCTGTTTGCAGATGACATGATTGTATATTTAGAAAACCCCATTGTCTCAGCCCAAAATCTCCTTCAGCAAAGTCTCAGGATACAAAATCAATGTGCAAAAATCACAAGCATTCTTATACGCCGGTAACAAACAGAGAGCCAAATCATGAATGAACTCCCATTCACAATAGCTTCAAAGAGAATAAAATACCTAGGAATCCCAACTTACAAGGGATGTAAAGGACCTCTTCAAGGAGAACTACAAACCACTGCTCAGTGAAATAAAAGAGGACACAAACAAATGGAAGAACATACCATGCTCATGGATAGGAAGAATCAATATCGTGAAAATGGCCATACTGCCCAAGGTAATTTATAGATTCAGTGGCATCCCCATCAAGCTACCAATGAGTTTCTTCACAGAATTGGAAAAAACTGCTTTAAAGTTCATATGGAACCAAAAAAAGAGCCTGCATCGCCAAGACAATTCTAAGTCAAAAGAACAAAGCTGGAGGCATCACGCTACCTGACTTCAAACTATACTACAAGGCTACAGTAACCAAAACAGCATGGTACTGGTACCAAAACAGAGATATAGACCAATGGAACAGAACAGAGTCCTCAGAAATAATACCACACATCTACAGCCATCTGATCTTTGACAAACCTGACAAAAACAAGAAATGGGGAAAGGATTCCCTATTTAATAAATGGTGCTGGGAAAATTGGCTAGCCATAAGTAGAAAGCTGAAACTGGATCCTTTCCTTACTCCTTATACGAAAATTAATTTGAGATGGATTAGAGACTTAAATGTTAGACCTAATACCATAAAAACCCTAGAAGAAAACCTAGGCAATACCATTCAGGACATAGGCATGGGCAAGGACTTCGTGTCTAAAACACCAAAAGCAACGGCAACAAAAGCCAAAATTGACAAATGGGATCTAATTAAACTAAAGAGCTTCTGCACAGCAAAACAAACTACCATCAGAGTGAACAGGCAACCTACAGAATGGGAGAAAATTTTTGCAATCTACTCATCTGACAAAGGGCTAATATCCAGAACCTACAAAGAACTCAAACAAATTTACAAGAAAAAAACAACCTCATCGAAAAGTGGGCAAAGGATATGAACAGACACTTCTCAAAAGAAGACATTCATACAGCCAACAGACACATGAAAAAATGCTCATCATCACTGGCCATCAGAGAAATGCAAATCAAAACCACAATGACATACCATCTCACACCAGTTAGAATGGCAATCATTAAAAAGTCAGGAAACAACAGGTGCTGGAGAGGATGTGGAGAAATAAGAACACTTTTACACTGTTGTTGGGATTGTAAACTCGTTCAAACATTATAGAAAACAGTATGGCGAGTCCTCAAGGATCTAGAACTAGAAGTACCATATGACCCAGCCATCCCATTACTGGGTATATACCCAAAGGATTATAAATCATGCTGCTCTAAAGACACATGTACACGTATGTTTATTGCAGCACTATTCACAATAGCAAAGACTTGGAATCAACCCAAATGTCCATCAGTGACAGACTGGATTAAGAAAATGTGGCACATATACACCACGGAATACTATGCAGCCATCAAAAAGGATGAGTTTGTGTCCTTTGTAGGGACATGGATGCAGCTGGAAACCATCATTCTCAGCAAACTATTGCAAGAACAGAAAAACAAACACCGCATGTTCTCATTCATAGGTGGGAACTGAACAATGAGATCACTTGGACTTGGGAAGGGGAACATCACACACCGGGGCCTATCATGGGGAGGGGGGAGGGGGGAGGGATTGCATAGGGGGTTATACCTGATGTAAATGGCGAGTTGATGGGTGCTGACGAGTTGATGGGTGCAGCACGCCAACATGGCACAAGTATACATATGTTACAAACCTACACGTTATCTACATGTACCCTAGAACTTAAAGTATAATAAAAAAAAAAAAAAAGGAATAAAAAGAATAAAATACTTAGGCTTGAACTTAAACCAAGGAAGTTAAAAAGCATGTTGCAGATATAAAACAATATAAATATTGCTCTCACTCATAAGTGGGAGTTGAACAATGAGAACACATGGACACAGGGAGGGGAACGTCACACACTGGGGCCAGTTGGGGGGGCAAGGGGAAGGGGAGCATTAGAACAAATACCTAACGCATGCAGGCCTTAAAACCTAGATTACAGGTTGATGGGTGCAGCAAATCACCATCATACATGTATACCTATGTAACAAACCTGCATGTTCTGCACATGTATTCCAGAACTTAAAGTACAATTTAAAAAGTACATGTACATATATTTTCACATCAAATCTCAAGAAATTCTGAATAGCCAAAAAAATTTTGAAGAAGAACAAAGTTGGAGGGCTTTATGATTTCAAAAAATATTACAAAGCTATAGTAACAAAGTAGTGTGGTACTGGCATAAAGACTGAAAAATAGACTGACTAAACAGCACAAAAATAAACCCTATATATATGGACAAATGATCCTTGGTAAGGGTACCAAGACCACTCAATGGAAAAAGGACAATCTCTTCAACAAATGATACAACAAAACCTTGTATTTATCTGCAAAGAAAAAAAAAAGTTTATCTTACAACATATACAAAAATTACTAAAAATAGAATAAAACCCTAAATATGAAACCTAAAACAATAAACCACGTAGAAAAACATAAGAGAGAAGCTGACATTGGATTTGGCAAGGATTTCTTGGATATAACACCAAAAGCACAGGCAACCATACACAAATGAGACTACAGATGTTCCCACTGAAGATAGTTTGACCTATTATTTTTTTCACTTTATGCTAGTGGGAAAGCAACACACATTTAGTAGATACTGTACTTAAAGTATGCATACAGCTATTATGTTTTCCACTTTTAGTTTGGTATTCAATCAATTACATCAGATACTCAATACTTTAATATAAAATAGGCTTTGTGTTAGATGGTTTTGGCTTAGGTTAAGCTATGATGTTCAGTAGATTATGTTTACTAAATGCATTTTTGACAATGATACTTTTAAGTTACAGTGGATTTACCGGGATGTAACCCTATTGTATATCAGGGATCATCTGTGCATCAAGGCACATAATCAACAAAGTAAATGTCAGCCTGAATAATAGGAGAAGATATTTGCAAATCAAATATCTGATAAGGGGTTAATATCCAGAATATATTTTAAAACTCCTGCAAGTCAACCAAAAAAAACAAATTAAATTAACAACAAATGACCAAATTAGAAAATGGGCGCAAAGAACTTGATCAGACATTTCTCCAAACAAGATATACAAGCATATGAAAAGATGTTCAGCATCATTAGTAGTCAGAGAAATGCAAGTCAAAACCACAAGATATCAGCTCACACCCATTAGGATGGCTAGTTTCAAGAAAACAAAACACCACCTCCAGAAAATAACATGCTGGTGAAGATGTGGAGAAATTAAAACCCTTATACAGGATTGATAGACTTACAAAAGGATGCAAGTGCTATGAGAAACAAAATGGAGGTTCCTCAAAAAAATTAAAAATAGAACTACCAGTGATCCCGAAATTCCAATTCTGGGGATTTATCCAAAATAATTGAGAGTGAGATCTCTAAAACATATTTACAGAACCAAATTCATAGCAGCTTTATTTACCATCTAAGAGGTAGATGTAATTTAAATGTTCATCAACAAATGAATGAACAAAAGGTGGTATATATATATATATATTATTCAGCATTTAAAAGTAAGTCTTGTCACGTGCTATAACATGTATGAATTTGAAGACATGCTAGGTAAGACATGCATGTCACAAAAGATAACATGATTCCACTTACATAAGGTAGCTAAAGTAAATTTGTAGTAGTGGAAAGTATAATGGTGGTGACAGGGACTAGACTACGGGAGAAAGGAAGGTTGCCGTTTAATGGGCATACGGTTTCAGATTTGCAAGATAAAATAAATTTGGACATCTGTTTCAAAACAATAAAGATACTAAGCTTTATATGAAGCTGTACACTTAAAAAAGGTTAAGATGGTAAACTTTATTATGGGTTTTTTAACCACAAAAAGTTATATATATTCGATGCTCTTCATTACTGTTGCTTTATAGAAAATGTTGGAAAGGTATCCCATGAGTCCTCCAGTTTTGTTCTCTTTTTAAAATTATACCTTCATTCTGACATAATTGTATATTTGCATGCAGTGGCAAGAAACAATACAAAGAGATTCTGCGTATCCTTTACAGTTTCCCCCAATGGTAGCATCTTGCAAAACTGTAGTGCAGTATCACGAGCAGGATATTTTCATTAATTCTGTGAAGATACAGACCATTTCCATTACCACAAGGATCCTTCATGTTACCCTTTTGTAGGCACACTCACTTCCCTTTTACTACTTGGCAACCACTAATCTGTTCTCCATTTTTATAAATATGTCATTTTGCAAATGAAATACTAGTGGAGTCATACATCATATGACCTTTGGGGATTAGCTTTTTTTCACTCAGTTTAGTTCTCTGGAAACTTACCCAAGTTGTAGTGAGAATTAAATCATTGTTCCTTTTTAACACAGTACTATGCCATGATAATGAATTTACCACAGCTATTTTAACAATTCACCTATCAACATCTGAGTTGTTTCTAGTTTTGGCTCTTACGAATAAAGTTAATATACACTCTCATGCCTGTTTTTGTGTAAACGTAAGTGTTCATGTATCTCGGATAAACAAATTCCCTGTATTGTTGAGTCTTATGGTAGTTGTATGTTTAATTATTTAAGAAACTGCCAAACAGTTTTCCAGAGTGCCTTTATAAATTTTGTATTCCCAACAACACATGAGTTAACACATTCTCTGCATCCTTACCAGCATTTGTTGTCAATATTTTTACTTCTGGTAGGTATATATTGATATCTCTGGTAGTTATATATTGATATCTCATGGTGGTTTTAGTTTGCATTTGCTGATATCAACATCTTAGTGCTTATTTACCATCAGTATATCATTTTCAGTGAAATGTGTCATGTCTTTTGCCCATTTTTAAATAAGATTAATTTTTACTATTGAGTTTTGAGAGCTCTTTATATATTCTGGACACAAGCTATTTGTCAGATATATCATTTGCAAATATTCTCTCCCACTCTGTACTTTGTCTTTTAATTTTTTTAAAGAGGGTCTTTCATAAAGCAAATTCTTAATTTTTGATGAAGTCCAATTTATGTTTTTGTTATAAATTGTGCTTTTTGTTGTAAATCTAAGAACTCTGTTTTGACCTAGATCTTAATTATTCCTTCTGTATTTCCCTAAAAGTTTTAGAGTTAATTTTTTATAAGGTGTGAGATTTACTTTGAGAATTTTGAAAGGTGGGTGTGGAGTATAAATGTATAATTCCTCCAGCACCATTTGTTGAAAAGGCTAGCTTTCTTCCATTGAATTGTTTTTTTACCTATGAAAATCAGTTGGGCATATTTGTATAATTGTATTGATTGGTCATCTAGTCTGTTTTACTGGGCTATATGAATATATTGATCATATAGTTGATTACTATAGATATGTAAGGTTTTGAAATCACATAGACACATTCCTTTTATTAGTCCAGCTTTCTTAACCTGTAACTGCTAAAAAAAACTTGTTGGGTTATTTATAAGAATTGTATTAAGCATGCATGCTAATTTAAGAATTGAGATCTTTATATGCTGAGTCTTCTAATCCATGAACTCAGTACGTCTCTATTATATTGAATTGAATTTGTTTCATCACTGTTGTATAATTTTTCCCAGTCAAGACCTGCACATGTTTTATAGATTTACACCTAAGTGTTTTAATTTCTTAAATAATTGTAAATAGTATGGTAATTTTTGTCTACTTATCCACTGCCACTATATAGATAACATTGATTTTTGTATGTTTATCTTATACCCTGGGACTCCGTTGAACTCTCTCAGTTCTAGGAGGGTTTTGTTTTGTTTCTGGTAGATGCCTTGGAATTTTCTACATGGTCAATTATGTCATTGCAAACAAGAATAGTTTTATCCATCCTGAAAAATGTGCCCTTTCATTTTTCTTTCTTGCCTTTTGCCTTATTGCACAGGGTAGACCTACCAGTACTGTGTTGAACAAGAGTAGTAAGAATGCCCATCTTTGCCTTGTTCTCAGTTCTAGAGGGAAGTTTTCAGTCTTTTAACATTTAGTGTTAGCTATAGGGTTATTGCAGATCCCCTTTATTAAGTTGGAAATTTTACCTCATTTCTTTTCTGTGAGTTTTTATTATGAATGATGAATTTTGTCAAATGTTTTTGTGACTTCACTGACATTATCACGATTTTTTTAGCCTGTTTTTATGGTAGGTTACTGTAGAAAGTAGAATAGAGGCTCCTCTTCAAAGACTTTCCTCCCCATCTAATTAGGAATAAATAATAACTTATCTTAAAAGCAAAATTTATTCAAAGACCTGCTAACATTCCTAAATATCTGCTAGCCGTAATAAAGAAATCAATGTACTTTATGTCCTCAGCCCCCACAATTTAGCCTAAATATTTGCCCTAGCATGCTTATACTGGTCCAAGCAAGCATTAGGTCATAGCCTGTTCCTCTTCCTCATTTAAAAGTGTTTTTACCTTTCTCATCATTCCACAAGTTACTTCCTCCTTCCTTTACCAATACAGAATGTGAGGTCCTGTTCTATCCAATAGAAACTGGACACAGCAGTCAGGTGGACGCATCAAGTTATAAATGACCCTGTCTCCTTCGTTCGGTGTACTCTTGTGGCAAAACTGCTGGCAAGTGTACCCTTTCTGCAGGAAGTAAAAATGGCCTCACTAAATAAATTTATGTTCAAGTGCTATTTCTTTATGGCACCAGGGAACAAGCATTTCAAACAGTTACATTGATTGATTTTTAAATATTAAACCAGCCTTACATCTGTATACATTCTCATTGAAACCATCATAATTCAATGATTTATTAACTTAGGAGGGGGTCATTTTTAAATACAGAATTTAACTTCCTTAATAGCTGTTCAAATGATCTATTATATATGTTGGGTGAGTTGTGGTAGTTTGTGTTGTTCAAAGTAGTAGTACATTTCATCTAAACTCCTAAACTTATGTGCATAGAACTGTTCACTGTATTCCCTTATGATGTTCTTAATGTCCCCAGGGTCTGTAGTGATAGCTCCTATTTTATTATTGATACTGGTGTGTTGTGTCTTTGATAAAATTTTGTCAAACTTACGGACCTATTCAAGGAAACAGCTATGTTTTATTGACTATTTTTTTGTTTCCAATTTCATTGAATTCTGCTAGTAATTATATTCCTTATACTTGTTTTGGGTTATCTTTTCTAATATGTGTATTTAGTGCTATAATTTCCCTCTGTGCTTCAGGTATGTTACACAAATCTTATGTTAAATTTTCATTTGTATTAAATTTACTGCAGCTTTTAACTTTTTTGGAGACTTAGTCTTTGATTTATGAATTATATAAATGTCTGTTTTGTTTTTAAGCATTTGGAGATTTTACTTTTTCTGTCATTGACTTCTAGTAGTTACATTTCCTTGTGATTGAAGAACACATTTTACATAACTTCAGTTTTAAATTTTTGAACTTTTTTATGGTTCAGGGCATCTATTTTAGTACATATTCTAGGGATACTTGAAAAGTACATTTATTTTGTTGTTGGATAGAGTGTTCTATAAATGCTGATTAGATTCTGTTGAATAATAACGTTGAGTTCTTCCATATTCTTGATGATTTTCCATCTAGTTCTATCCAGTATTGAGACAGCAGTGTTTTGAGTCTCCAAATATATATGTAGATATCTCTGTTTCTCATTCCAGTTTTACCACTTTTTGCTTCACATTTTATAGCTCTGTTGCTTATAACTTATTTGTAATTGCTACATCTTTACAGTGGACTGGCCCTTTATTATTATATAATGTCCCTGTCTGTTTCTGGAAGTTTTTGTGGCTCTGAAGTCTACTTTATCAATAATAATATGGCAATTCATGCTTTCTTTTGATTGGTTGCATGACATATATTTTCCATCTTTTTACTTAAATCTCACCTATGTAATTTTATTTGAAATTCGTTTCCTATAAAGCACACAGAGTTGGGGATGTTTTAAAATTGACTTTGCCAGTTGTTATCTTTTATCTGGAACACTTTACAACGTTTAATCAAATTATTGATGTATCAGGACATAAGTCTGCCATTTTGTTTTTTGGTGTATTGTATGTCTCCTGTTTCCTGACTTCTTTGGGGTTACACTTTATTTTTAGAATTGTATAGTCACAGAATGTTTTAGTAGATTCCTTTGTATAGTTTTTTTCTTTTTTTAGCAGTTCCTTTACATATACATAATGTATTGTGGTCTAAAGAATTATTATTTTATAAGTACAAGGGAGTATAGAAACATTACCTCCCTCAGTATCCCTTTACGCTACTTCATTTATAATGTAACAGTTCTAACTAATTCTTCCACATATTTTTAGAACCACAGACAATTTTATAGTTCCTTCTTCAAAAATCAACTTAGAAAACTCAAGGAAGTCTATTTTCTCGTATTTTTCCTTGTAATAATCTTCCTTCTTGATGTTTAAGTTTTCTTTCTAATTAGATAGCTTTCTGTAGCCATTCATTTAGGGTAGTTCTACTGTAACAAATTCTCTTATTTTCCATCATCTAAAAATGTCTTCATTTCCCATTCATTCTGGAGGGATATAACCACTAAGTATAGGGTTCTGAGTTGACAATTACTTTATTTCAGCACTTGAAAAATAGTGTGCTTTATCCTTTTGGCCTCCATGCTGATGAGAAACCTGCTGACATTCACATTCACATTGTTTTTCCCTTGTGGATAAGATATCATTTATTTTTAGGCTCCGTCAAAATGTTTTCTCCATCTTTGTGAAGATTAATTTTGATTTTACTTGAAGTGGATTTCTTAGATGTTTTATTTTTTCCTCTTTGATATTTCCTTGTCATATTGAATCTCAGAGTTTTTGCCTCTTATCAAAATTTGGTAAACTTTTAGCCATTAAATCTTTGAGTACTTTTTCAATCTTGCCCCCTTTCTTATCTCCTTCTAGAATGCTGGTGATATAAATATCAGATATTATATTATAATCCTAAAGGCCTTTGAGTCTCTGTTCATTTTTTCTAGTTGATTTTCTTGATGTTGTTCAATTGGGTAGTTTCTGTTGTTCTGTATTTTAGTATACTGATTCTTTTCTGTCCGCTCCATTATTAGGTTTTTGAGCCCATTCACACATCTTTATATTTTCATTGTCTATATTTTTTGGTTCTAAAATTTCCCTTTAGTTCTTTATATGGTCTGTATCTTTCTTGAAGCTTTTTCTTAGCTGAGGTTTTCTATTTTTCCATGTGTTTCAAGCATGTTCATAATGTCTCATTGAAGCATTTTTATTATGGCTTCCTTAAAATCTTTGTCAGGCAATTCTAATATCTCTATCATCTTGGTGTTGACATTTGTCCACAGTCTCCTTTCATTAAATTTTAAATTATGATTCTTTTCTTTAGATTTTATTTAATTTCAATAGCTTTTGGTTACATGGATACGTCTGAGATTTAGATGTACTCGTCACCCAACCAATATACACTGTACCCACTGTATAGTCCTTTATCCATCTGAATCCCCAAAGTTCATTATATTATTCTAATGCTTTTGCATCCTCATAGCTTAGCTCCCACTTATAAGTGAGAACATATGATGTTTCTTTTCCATTCCCGAGTAACTTCACTTAGAATAACAGTCTCCAACTCTATCCAAGTTGCTGCAAATATTATTTTGTCCTTTTTATGGCCAAGTAGTATTCCATGGTGTGTATGTAACACATTTTCTTTATCCATTCTTTAGTTGATGAGCATTCAGACTGGTGTCATATTTTTGCAATTACAAATTGTGCTGCTATAAACATGAGTGAGCAAGTGTCTTTTCATATGACTTCTTTTCCTTTGGGTAGATACCCACTTAGTGGCATTGCTGAATTGAATGGTAGTGCTTCTTTTAGTTCTTTAAGGAATCTTCATACCATTTTCCATAGTGGTTGTTTACATTCCCACCAGAAATGTAAAACTGTTGTCTTTTCACCACATCCATGCCAATATCTATTATTGTTTGGTTTTTTTAATATGGCCATTCTTGCAGGGATAATATGCCAAATTAAAATTGTGGTTTTCATTTGCATGTCACTGATAATTAGTGATGTTGAGCATTTTTTCATAAGTGTGTTAGCCGTTTGCATATCTTCTTTTGAGTACTGTCTATTTATGTCCTTTGCCTACTTTTCAGTGAGATTTTTTCCTTGCTAATTTGAGTTCTTTGTAGATTCTAGTACTTTGTCAGATGCATAGTTTGTGAATATTTTCTCCTTGCTGTGTGGGTTGTCGGTTATTTCTTTTGCACTGCAGTAGGTTTTTAGTTAGGTCTCATCTATTTTTGTTGCATTTGCTTTTGAGTTCTTGGTCATGAAGTCTTTGCCCACGCCAATGTCTAGAAGGACTTTTCCCTTCTCCGTCAGGGTGAGGTGTTCACATTTGCAGTGGCCTGCTACTGTTTGGGAGGGGATCATGCACAGTGAGTTTACTGGAGTTGTACACATGCTCCCTTGAGGCATTCTTCCTTCACTGGTCTTTCCCTTACCAGTCAGATGTCTTTAGGAGGTCATATACCAGTTAAACTCCACCATTTTGCTTCTTAGTGTGCAGGTGTGAGCCCACTCACCACCTTCTGAGATCTTAGCAGGAAGTTGCTAGTCACATTTCAGGTGTTTCTATCTATTGGGAGACTGCCTTTCTCTGATACTGGCTGGGACCAATTATTTTAGAGAGACAGTATAACCACTGCCTGACCATCATTTGATGGTCACTTGACTTTCCCGGTGGGGAGCCCCCTGCTCATGTCTAACTATCTGTAACATAATGAAACTCTGGTTCTTAAACCCCTTGGTACCCTAACAAAATGTTTATACTTGATAATCTCCAAAAGTTTCATTTCATGAAATTGGGCATATGCACCTGGGGCAGAACCAAGTTGAAGGCATAGTAGCTAACGAGATCACTAGGAACTAGGATGAAATTTGTCCTTTATTAGAGTGTGTTTTTTAATTGAGCAGATGATGTGATTATTTATTCTTTACCTGGTAACATTTAATCACCTGGCAAGTCAAGATTTGACTTTTAACCTCGTCTTCATGTAAGTACTTTTGGTGAAAATCTTAAGTAGTTAAATGGCCAAAATCTGTGCAACAAAGAAGAAAAAGTCAATTTATAAAATTTTAACCTAGAATTGGCTGTAACTCAAAAATATAATCTAAGGATCGAAGTCAAATTTTATATAGCTTTCAGCAAAAGAGTATTCTTATTTATAAACATACTTTCTACTTTTGTTCAGTGATCATCTTTCCCACTGAAAAAATCAGGGTGCTGATTTTTTTTTTTCAGATAATATGAACATGACACCTTCAAAGAAACACCAAAACTTTTGGCATTTTCTTTGCTATTTCTTATACCTAAGCTTCCTACTATTGTCCACCAAATAAATTGGCCCTTCTGTTTATTCTTCTTCAGAATGAATACTTTATTTCAAGCTAATTTTCACCAACATTTTATTGAACATTTACTTTGTGCCAGTCTTCATACCAAGTTACATACATACACAGTTTCACTGAAAAGCTTCATGAGATTCTGTGGGGTTAGTTTACTATACTATTTAATATGTGAAGAAATTAGGCCATCAGGCCTTAAGTAACATTCATAAAGCTACATCTCTGATGAGTAAGAGAGCTGGGATTCAAATCCAGGTCTGTCTGACTTCAGAAACTATAATCGCAACCACTAGGTGATACTACCCCCTTCTTCTGTATGTATTTAGCCTTACATTCTCTACCCCAGGTCTCATTCAAACTTTAATCTATGTAACTTTTACTCTACATGTTTCTATTGCACTGCTATTTGAATATTTTATTTTCAAACTTCTCTACAGCTTTTATTCCCTCATTTTATTTCCCATATTTCTGAGCTCCTTAAAAACAAAATGTCTATGCTTTTCTCATTGACCTATTATAAGGCTCACCACCCAAGACCTGCTGCCACCACTACTGGCACCTGAACACACTTCCCAGGGACCCATGGACTCGCTGATCCATGACCTATCACTGCCACTTCTGGCAACCCTACCCCATCCTGTAGCAGAGGGGCTGTACACCAGCATGTTCCCCCCAGAAGCCGCAAAACCAGCCTTTTCTGCATTCTTATTCCAAGAAAAGCCATGCCACAGCCTGCACAAACAACAATAGCCTAGGCCACTGAGGGACTCACAGACAACACTCACATTCATTACAGCCAAAGAAATCATACAGAGACTACATCACTGTACCTAGCAAGAAACAAAACCAAAGCACCCTACCCAACTGACACTTATAGATACATCAAAAGGAAAAAGTAATTTCCTACAAAAGCTCCTCCATACAATTGGAAGACATGACTGTTTTATCAAATGCATAAAGCAAGAAATCATGACACCTTCAAAGAAACACAATAATTCTTCAGTAGTGACCCAAATGAAAAAAAGTTATGAAATACCTGAAGAAGATTCAAAATAAGGATTTTAAGGAAATCCAGCAGGAAACAAGAGAACATAGATGGATAGTTTAATAAAATTAGGAAAACATTTTATGATCTGAATGAGAAATTGAATCAATTAATAAAAATATAACTGAAAACTTCAATAATAGACTAGATCAAGCAGATAAAATAATTTTTGAACTTGAAGAAATGTCTCCAGCAATAACCCATCAGACAAATAAAAAGGGATGGAGAAAGTCTATGTGATATATGGGAAACCATTAAGTGAAAAAAAAAATGCATTTTAGGAGTTCCAGAAGAAGATATGAGAAATGACATAGAAAACATAATGAAATTATAGGTGAAAATTTCCCAAATCTTGGAAGTAACATAGACATCCAGATAAAGGAAGCTCAAAGTTCCATAAGTAGGGTCAATTCAAAAAGGTCTTGAGATACGTTATAGTCAAACATAAAACAGAATTCTAAAAAATCAGCAAGAGAAAAGCATCAAGTCACATATAATGGAATCCCCATCAGACTCACAAAGGATTTCTCAGCAGAAACAAATAGGATGATATATTTTAATTGTGAAGAGAAAAATAACTGCCAGGCAACAATACCATATTTCTCAAAGCAATCTTTCAGGAAAAAAAGAAGACAAAGTCTGTCCCAGATGAGCAAAGCTGAAGGAATTTAACACCACTAGACCAACCCTACAAGAAAATTTTAGGATAGTCCTATATGTAGAAGTGAAGAGACCATATCTACCATTATGAAAATAAACCAAAGTGTAAAACTCACTTGTAGGGCAGATACGTAAATGACAAAAAAGAATCAAAAGTTTTCACTATTGAAAAACCACAAGGATAAACTATAAGACAAAATTAAAAGAACCAGAAAACTATTAACAGAATGACAGGAGTAAGTCCTTGCCTGTCAATAACAATTTTGGCTACAAATGGTATAAATTTCTCAATGAAAAGATATAGATTGGATAAATGAATAAGAAACAAGAACCATCTATATGCTGTCTACAAGAAACACATTTCACCTTTAAAGACACATATAGACTGCAAGTGAAGGAATAGAATATTACATGCAAATAAAAACCAAAAACAAAAAATTGTAGGCGTAGCTATACTTACATCAGACAAAATATACTTTAAGTTTAAAAACACAGGCCGGGTGCAGTGGCTCATGCCTGTAATCCCAGCACTTTGGGAGGCCGAGACAGGCGGATCATGAGGTCAGGAGATCGAGACCATCCTGGTTAACATGGTGAAACCCCATCTCTACTAAAAATACAAAAAAAAAAAAAAAATTAGCTGGGCGTGGTGGCGGGCACCTGTAGTCCCAGCTACTTGGGAGGATAAGGTGGGAGAATGGCATGAACCCAGGAGGCGGAGCTTGCAGTGAGCCCAGATCGCACCACTGCACTCCGGCCTGGGTGGCAGAGCGAGACTCCATCTCAAAACACACACACACACACACACACACACACACAATGTCATTATATAATGATAAAAAGATAAATTCAGCAAGAGGATACTGCAGTTGTAAATATATATACACCTAACACCAAAGCAGCCCAACAAGAAGCAACAAGATTGAATGAGTAATAAAAATTTCCTACCAAAAAAAGTACATGACCCGATGGCTTCACTGCTGAAATATAGCAGAAAACTGAAATTGGACCCCTTCCTTATACCTTATACAAAAATTAGCTCAAGATAGATTAAAGACTTAAATGTAAGACCTAAAACCATAAAAACCCTAGAAGAAAACCTAGGCAATACCATTCAGGACATAGGCATGGGCAAAGCCTTCATGACTAAAACACCAAAAACAATAGCAACAAAAGCCAAAATAGACAAATGGCATCTAATTAAACTAAAGAGTTTCTGTTTAGCAAAAGAAACTATCATCAGAGTGAACAGGCAACCTACAGAATGGGAGAAAATTTTTTCAATCTATCCTTCTGACAAAGGGCTAATATCCAGAATCTACCAAGAACTTAAATTTACAAGAAAACAAACAACCCCATGAAAAAGTAGGCAAATGATATGAACAGACACTTCTCAAAAGAAGACATTTATGCAGCCAACAGACATATGAAAAAAATGCTTATCATCACTGGTCATTAGAGAAAGGCAAATCAAAACCACAGTGAGATACCATCTCACGCCAGTTAGAATGGTGATTATTAAAAAGTTAGGAAACAACAGATGCTGGAGAGGATGTGGAGAAATAGGAACACTTTTACACTGTTGGTGGGAATGTAAATTCCTTTAGCCATTGTGGAAGACAGTGTGTCAATTCTCCAGAATCTAGAACTAAATATGCCATTTGACCCAGCAATCCCATTACTGGGTATATACCCAAGGGATTATAAATCATTCTGTAAAGACACATGCACACACATGTTTATTGCAGCACTATTCACAATAGCAAAGACTTGGAACCAACTCAAATGCCCATCAATGACAGACTGGATAAAGAAAATGTGGCACATATACATCATGGAATACTATGCAGACACAAAAAAGGAAAAGATCATGTCCTTTGCAGGGACATGGATGAAGCTGGAAACCATCATTCTCAGCAAACTAATGAACAGAAAACCAAATACCACATCTTCTCACTCATAAGTGGGAGTTGAACAATGAGAACACATGGACACAGGGAGGGGAACATCACACACTGGGTCCTGTCAGGGGGTAGGGGTCTTGGGGAGGGATAGCATAAGGAGAAATACCTAATATAGATGACGGGTTGATGGGTGCAGCAAACCACCCTGTCATGTTTATACCTTGTGTGTAACAAACCTGCACATTCTGCAATGTATCCCAGAACTTAAGAAAGAAAAAGAAAACTAGATAAGGACAACAAAAACAACAGGCTAATATCTCTGATACACATAGATGCAAAAACCCTGAACAAAATACTAGCAAACCAAATCCAACCACATCACAAAGATAATACAGCATGATCAAGCAGAATTTTTACCAGAGCGGGAGGGATAGTTCAAAATACCTGTATCTATAAATGTGATGCATCATATCAATAGAATGAAGAAAACTATGTAACCATCTCAATAGACACAGAAAAGGCATTTGGTAAAATTCAACATCCCTGTTGAAAAACAATCAACAAATTTGCCATAGATGGAACAGACCTCAACATTAAAAAGGCCGTATGTGACAAACCCACAGCTAACCCAATACTGAATGAGAAAAAGCTGAAGGCTTTTTCTCTAACAACCAGAACAAGACAAGGATGCCTACTTTCACCGTTCCTACTCACTGTATTACAGGAATTAGACAAGAAAAAGAAAGACAGGGCATTCAAATTGGAAGAGGAAGTCAAATTGTCCCTCTTAATAGATGACATGATCTTGTATATTGAAACACCCAAAGACTCCCCAAAAACACTGTTAGAACTGATAATTCAGTAAAGTTACAGGATCCAAAATCAACATATAGCCTGGCCAACGTGTCAAAACCCCATCTCTACTAAAAAAAAAAAAAAAAAAAAAAAAAAAAATTAGCCAGGCATGGTGGTGCATGCCTGTAGTCCCAGCTACTTGGGAGACTAAGGCATGAGAATTGCTTGAACCCAGGCAACAGAGGTTGCAGTGAGCCGAGACCACATCCCTGCACTCCAGCCTGGGAGACAGAGCAAGACTCCATCTCAAAAAGAAAAAGAAAAAAAAAACATCACTACTGTTTCTATATTCCTATAACATAATAGCTGAAAAAGAAATTAATAGAGCAATCCTGCTTATAATAGCTAAAGAGACAAAAAAAAAATTTAATCAAGGAGGTAAGAGAGCTCTACAAGGAAAACTCAAAATCACTGATAAAAGAAATTAAAGAGGTCACACATGCACAAATAGGAAGACATTCCACACTCATGGATTATAAGAATATTGTTAAAATAACCACATTTCCCAAAGGAATCTATGGATTCAGTGCAATCCCTATCAAAATGTCAATGGCATCATTTACAGAAACAGAAAACACAATCCTAAAATTTGTATGGAACCACAAAAGACCCTGATAAGCCACAGCAATCCTGAGCAAAAAGAACAAAGCTGGAAGTATCACACTATCTGAGTTCAAAATATACTATGAAGCTATAGTAACCAAAACACCATGGGACTGAAATTAAAAAGTACATATAGACCAATGGAATAGAATACTCAGAAATAAATCCCTATACTTACAGCCAACTGAATTTTGACAAAGACATCAAGAACTTACATTGGAGAAAGGAAACTATCTTCAATAAATGGTGCTGGGAAAACTGGATACCCATATGCAGAAGAATACTAGACTCCTATCTCTCGCCGTATGTAGAAATAAACTCAAAATGATTAAAGACTTGAATATATCACTGAAAATTAGACAGTAGCCTAGGCATTGATTTTATGGCTAAGACTTCAAAAGCACAGGCAACAAAAGCAAAAATAGACAAATAAAATGATGTCAAATCAAGGTTTCTGCATAGCAAAGAAAACAGTGAACAAAGTGAAGAGACAACCTGTACAATGGGAGAAAATATTTGCAAACATTATCCAGCCAGGAACTAATATTCAGAATATAAAAGGAACTCAACAGCAACAAAATCAAATAATATGATTTAAAAATGGGCAAAATACCTGAATAGACATTTCCCAAAGAAGACATACAAATGGTCAACAAGTAAATTAAAAAATGCTCAACATCACTAACCATAAGGGAAATGCAAATCAAAACCACACAATGAGGTACCATCTCACCTCATTAGAATGGCTATGATCAAAAAGACAAAAAATGCTCATGAAGATTCAGAGAAAGGAAGATCTTATATGTTGTGTTGGAAATGTATCAGTACAGCCATTATGAGAAACAGTATGGAAGTTCCTCAAAGAACCAAAAACAGAACTACCATATGATCCAGCAATCCCACTGCTGGTTATTTATCCGAAGGTAAGGAAATCAATATATCTAAGGTATGTCTCAACCTCCTTATTTCATTGCAGCACTATTCACAATGCAAATTATATTAAATCAAGCTAAATGTCCATCAACAGGTGGGTGGACAAAGAAAATGTACACGTACACATGGATGAGCCTGGAGGACATTATGTTAAATGAAATAAGCACAGAAAGATAAATATTTGACGTTCTCATGTAGAAGCTAAAAAAATGTTGAGCTCATCGAAATATAATTATGGTTGTTAGAAGCTTGGAAGCAGAGAGGAAGATAGAAAAGGTTGGTTAATAGATACAAAATTACAGCTACATAGGAGGAATAAGTTCTAGTGTTCTATAGCACTGTGGGATGACTATAGTTAACACTAATTTTGTGTATTTTCAAATAGTTACAAGATGGGATTTTGAATGCTCCCAACACAAAAAAAGAATAAATGTTTCATGTGATGGATATGCAATTACCTTAATTTGATCATTATACGTTTTATACATGTATCACAATATCACTGTATCACATAAATATGTACATTATGTGTCAACTAAAAATAATTAAAATAAGGCTCGCAACTCCAGGAAGTTCCACTAGAAAGCAGAGCTTCCACAATGCTGCAGATATCCATTGAAAGCCTCAGAGCTCTCCAGAAAATGAGAGGTTTTCTTACATATGGTCCCAGATAAGACTTTCAGGGAATACCCCAGTAAGAAACGAAGCCTTCAAAAGTGATGCGGTGGCAGGCCTGGGTATATCCAAAGACAGTTCTCTAAAATTTTGAGAGATTTTCTCTCCTGACATACATCTCTTGTTAACAAAAGACATTGCATTGAATTCTTACTTGAGGACATAGGTGGCCTTGGGGACCATCTGTTCAAAGTTTTGTGGATTTCATGCCAACTTGTGTGAAATCCAAAACAAGCACTGTGTCTACCAAAGGTAAATCATTAAGCCTGGAACAGCCAGCAGGAGACCTGAATTCTTTTCTTGGCTACTCTCAAAAATAGTTGACTATACCACAGGCAATTTTTTCAGCACCCAGCAATTCAGAACCTCATGTCAAAAAGCACATTAATTTTGGCAATTAACTGATTACACATTATAATGCAATTCAAAATTTATTATAGTCAGGTATGCTGGTTATGTCAGTGGTTGTTACTGATAAGCTATGTTATCTATTTTTTTAAAAGACGGGGTTGTGCTATGTTGCTCAGACTGGAGTGCAGTGGCTATTCATAGGCATGATCAAAGCACACTACAGCCTCAAACTCCTAGGCTCAAATAATCCTCCTACCCTAGCCTCCTGAGTTACTGGGGCTACAGACATGTGTCACCATGCCCGGCTAAGCCATGTTATCTCTAATGGACATTTTCACATTACCACACCAATAATCCACTAATTGTGCCATTTGTCAGTCATGGAAAAGCTGCTGTGTGTGTGTGGACTTAGACCACCCACTGTTTGAGGCACAGGACAGCTTTTACTTTCTTTTTGCAGACAAATTTCTGTAGCCAGACTGGACTTTGGCCAAGGAGGCACTGTCTAGTGTCTTCCCTGCATAAAATTCTTGTATTTTTGATGAGAAGTAGAGTTTTTCTTTGTCTTGCTATCATCACTGTTATACTGATGGAGGTCAGAGGGGATGGACAGATTGTGGACTGAGAGCCACAGAAGGCTGTCCTTTAACACAAGTTCCTTCATTCTGCCAAGCAGACCTCCGTAGGGAGTTGCTAGGCCATCCAAGGTTCAGCTCTACTGACATGGAACTGGAAACTGGACAAAAAATGGAAATATACTGTGACTTCCTCTCTCTTCTTCTTCTCTGTTTGCCAAATAGCAGTTTAGCTTTGGTGTCAGGAACACAAATGAGGCTGAAGGAAAGAGGAGGTGTTTGTTGGTCTTTGTCCTCATCTTCCTATCCCTACTCACCTTCAGCCACTGCCATAGTTCCATGGAACATCTGTTTCCAGGTAACCTGACAGATCATGGGACTAGCAACTTTAGATTTCATCTGTTTGGGGCCCCTCTGAAATGTTTCCACAGAGTCATGTCTTTTTTTCCAACAAAATATTTTTCTTCCTAATTCACTTCTCCCTTCAGTTTGCTATTGGAACCAGAGACAATGATAATTTCATTGAAATGGAATCAATTGCAAAGCACTGGAAAGAAGTATGGTTTAAAATCTCAGGTTGAGTTTCTTGGAATTCTGAGCCAAGTCCCTTTCCCAGTTGCTCACAGGAAGTTTCGACTGATGTCATTGGGGTGTGTGTGTGTGTTTACATCACAGTACAGCCTTAGGGATGCAGAAAAAATCCTTTCTTTCAGTTCATATCTAGTGACTGTATCACTCTTCATGGCTAGCTAATATTTGAAACCTCGTCATGCTGACGAACCAGGCAACCATTCCTGTCTTAGTTTGAGAGTCCCATTAAGAGTAGCCATTTATAGGGGAAATCAGAGATTTTTGTTTCACTCAATGTTTCACAGACATAAACCTTTCCAAAATTCTCCTTCCCAACTTTGAAGATGCATATTTAGATCAAGATGATACTTGATATTAATTCAGAAGAAATTATTTATTCATGCCTTACAGTTTTTCACTTCAAGTTTTAAGAGAAATTGATTAGAGTCACTCTCATCTAAGGAGACACAAATTATTTATCATATGACAAAAACAGCACTTGATGTGTTAAAAGGGACCAAACTATGTGCAGTGAGCACAATTCCACAATGATGCATCGAGTTTCTGGTAGAGGAGCATTATGCTGGTAATGCAACATTTGTGGCTTGGCTGAAATCCACAGGTACCGTTTGCCTCAACAACGAGCCACTCTTCATTTCACTTCCTCTTCTTTAACCAAGTTCAACTCTATTTTGCTTCTTCCCACACAAACTAGTATTTTATGACAGGAAAATATACAAAGGTCCATGTTTTTCTAACTTCTTCTGAGCCCCTTTTCACAGCCTGTCCTTTACTTTGCCTTCTTTTGACACAACAGTGGTAAATTATCCAAATAATGTCTTCAAGGATGTGATGAGAGACTGTGTTTAAGGGATGCAAGTTAGTATGTTCTGTCTCTATCATATACTCTAGTTCTTTTCTTCTTCCTTGTGTCTGTTTTCCTTGGGGAAAATTAATCTGTTTTCTTCCTGGGCTCACTTTTGTATTTTCCATACAATGTTTGGCAGGCTCCCAAATGACTTTCCTTTTCCCATCCAGACAAGATAGAGAATAATTCCAAAGCTGTGGCCCTGCTTTTTCATCCTTTAAATGCAGTGTGGACTGAGCCTCTAAATTTAGTGACTGCTCTTGTTGGATTTAAAAAAAAAATCTAATTCGACAGTATTGGCCCTTAGCTTGCCATGAACCTTTCTCACTCCCCATGGCCCTCTGTAGTTTCTGCTTCCTCCCACCACCAAAAACTACCCCACAAAATTTTAAAAGCATGAGCAGCTTCCTAGTTCAAAACCAGTCATAAAACCCAGTATTCCAAGTTTTGCTTCTACTTGAGCAATGTGTGGCTTTTGAACTCTGATTTACATCCAGATTTTAGTGCATATTAAGCATTTTCTCTTTCTTACATGGTAGGGTTTTTTGTAGACTGTATCCAGCTCAATCTTGCTGGTTTCCCTCCCACCCTCCTTTCCTTTAACCAACAAATTTCCCCAGTCCCCAGATGATACGTAAAATCGGGAACTTGCTCATCGATCAGAAAATCAGTACTTGCTTCATAGTTTCTCTCTCTCATTTTAGAAGATTTTGATTTCCTCTTCTCGCATCTTTTTATCTGCTCACTCTATGTCAACAGAGGTGAACTTGGAGTAGAATGTAAGGGGTTTCCAGTGTCTGGTCAAGATTTTTTCCAGTACTGGTCATTTTCCTGGCATTACCAACTTCACCTCAGGAGGCAGTGGCTCCTTAATTCTGGGCTGTGAAAAAGATGTGCTCCATGAATGCAGGAATTTTATCTGCTTTCCTTACAGCACATAGAATAGTGCCTGGCACCTAGTAGGTTCTTAATAAATATTATACGAATTAATGCATACAATCCTGATGAGTTGGAGAGTTTTTAATTCAAATGGTTCATCATTTTTATGATTTATCATGAAAATATATGAAGGCATTTTCATGCTGCAATATTTGACATTTTCAGTGTTCCCATTTTCATCATGAACTCAGATTTAAAAACCAACAAACAAATATATTTCGGCTCAGTCAGGTGAGGAACAGATACTTCTGGAAGAGCCTTTAAGATGGCTGCCCAAGGACATTTTTAAGTTTTACTTAAACATGTGTTGGCTGGTGATGGCAGTACTGGTAAAACTATATTTGGGAAATGTTAATGTCATTTGACTGGTGAATTTGAGAAGCATACAGTCACTTTAGTTATTGAAGTCCATCACCTGTGTTTCCTACCAACACTAGACCTTTTAAATTCAGTGTGCTAAACATATACTTGGTGGCCTGATAAATGGCTGTTGTGTCCAAGTCCAATGTACCATTATCATGTCTGATATAACATCAAGAGTTATAAGTATGTATCTAATTGGCACTGAGGTCAGATGGCAGCATATGGAAACATCCCATCACATTGTGTGGCAATGCAATGACACAGGAGTTAGACATGTTAGATATGAGTTCTAAATTTCTCTTCAAAGAATCAATATGTCAGTAGGTTCAATTCTTTGCCTTCTACTTCTAAACTTAACTTCCTCATAAAGCAACCTTTTCTGATTACCTGCTCCACCCTGACTCATTCCGATATCCTGCTCGTCATAACCATTTTTCCCACCAAACCACTCACCCCATCACTCTCTTTAAATTAGTCAGTCGGAATTAGTTTAGCCTGTGCTGTCTAACCCTACCCAATAGGGGAACTACACAGCAGCAGGGGCCAAGTGTGTCAGGAATAAACCCCCTTTTCGAAACTCCCTTGTCCGGGTGTGTACTCACCATTGCTCCATCTGTGAGGGCACACCCTTCTATAGAAGTAAACTGCCTTGCTGAGAAGAAATAAAAGAAAATTTTCTATTCGAGTGCTATTTCTTTTGTGGCACCAAAACTTTATTTATAACAGGCAGATAGTGAGGGTGCAGAAGTGCTTGGTAAGGATTTCCTTTTAATGAAGAGCAGCCCCAAATCATTTTTCTTTCTAACAAAGAGCAGCCTGTAAAATCGAGTTGTAGCCATAGGTGCTGGCAGTTGTGCCAACCATGTTCAAAATGGCAGCTCCATCTTGCCTTCTCTGCCACCCACGTGTACAGTAAGGAGCAGACAAGATGGCCCTGGCCAAGGGGTAAGTTCATGTGCATAATAAGATTAGGGTGAGGCAGCCAGCCTTCCCCAGTACCCTATGTAAACGTCATACCTGATTAAACCAATCTCTGAGTCCTAAGTAAATCAAACACTGCCTCTCCAAGCCAGACTATAAAATCCGGCGGATCCACCACCAGCAGGCTGCCTTTTACCCTCAGAACTCTCCTCTGTCACTAGAGAGCTGTTTTCCTTTCTCTTGCCTATTAAACCTCTGCTCCTAAATTTTCCTGGCACAAGATGACGAAACCTGGGTATTTACCCTAGACGATGTAGCTGCTTCAGTAATGGATAGTAAAGACAGGAAAATTAAGGCAAAATGTATTGTCTTCCAATGAAACAAATATCACCAGTACTGTGACATTTCTGCCAGAAGCAACGGTAACTTTGACAGGCCTTTTCATTGGCTTGCTGGAAAACTAACTGGCAATGCCGACTAGAAGTGGCTTGCTGTGTTTGTTCTGGTCCTACCAGAGTTTGTCATGGATCTGCCTCTGGAAACTCATGAAGCGCATGACTTAGTGCAGCTCTGACAACTGTTCTCCTGAGGGGAATGATACCCTGCGAGAGAAGGTGAAGTCGGAAGCCTACTTTCATAGGTGCTGGTTCTCTGATGTCTGAGATGCAGCATTTGCCACTTTATTATATGGCCAACCAGACTGTGAGCTCAAACTTCAGGATGCTAAAGGAAATGAATATGGCAGTTTAAAAAAAAAAAAAAAAAAAAAAAAAAAACCTTTATATTTTAGACCTCCAAAATTGGCTGTTTAGACCCCAGTTGTTTCCTTCCTGAGTTTCAAATGCAAGAATGCTATAGTCACAACACACACAGACACAAAATCACTGGGTTTCGATTTTTCTTCTGGAATTGGGACATACATGAGTGAATAAAATATCCCTGGGAAAAACTCTAAATATCCAACGAACTAGTAAATCAAGGTATAACAACACATTATTAAAATTTTAAAATACATAAAAATACTGTAGTAAACTGATAAAAAGCAGAATACAAATTAAATATACATATAGTCACAATTATAGTTCAAAATTAAAAACTCAGCCAGGCACAGTGGCTCATGTCTATAATCTCAGCACTTAAACCTAATGGGAAATATATTTTAAACAGTTAACGTGGGATTATGAGTAGTTTCCTTCTTCTGTGCATGTGGGTATTTAATTTGACAACATTTTATTGTAATGAAGGAAAAGTAAACTGAATTGGCTAAAAATCATCAAGCATTAAAAATTCCTTGAAAATTAAAGGAAGCGTAAAAATAGCATATGATCATTAGATTACTGGGAAATATTTATAAGACATTGATGTATCATTTATCTACATTATGAAAAACAATTACATGACAAACTCATCATTTTAAGATGATTCTGTATCAAATGGGATTTCAAAATATGGCTTTCAGTACTTCTCAAAACTTTCAAGATCATCGGAAACAAGGGAAGTCTGAGAAACTCTGTTTCAAACCAACACAATTGTGCAATACAGTTCATATCCTCTTTTGGTTTATTTCTCTAATAAGAGCCCATTATTTCTGTGTCTTTGGCCATAGCTGTGTAAAACTAATTAATAATTTTGTTGGGTATATTTACTACTCTAACCATCCTCCCCCAAATATTTTCTCAGTCTGAATTAAGGCAATTATTTTATTGGAAAAAAATAGTTCTAATAGCTGGCTCACTGTCCCTGGCCTGATTACTATAAGCTATTTACTGAAATCAAATGCTATTGGCTATGTGCTGGCTGTGTCACAGTGTTCAAATTTTTGTCTTCTATTTGCATCTATTTTTGCAAGAGAAAACAATTATTCTAGTCTATATTTAAAAACTAACCCAATATACCCAATATATTTTATGCAAAGCTCTCTTCAGTACATAAATTTTTAAAATCTCTGTCCTTGTTTCCTACACTGTTTTTCCTTCCATTCACTCATTTATTCCACAGGTATTTTTATTTCAGAGCAGTTTGAAATTTACAGGAAAAAATTGCAGTTGATAGAGTTCCCACACATCCTACAGCCCATTTTCTCTATTACGGACATCTTACATTGGTATGGTGTATTAGTTATAATTCATAAATTAATGCTGATAAATTACTAACTAAAGTTTATACTTAATTCATATTTATTTAGTTTGTTTTTAACAAAATATCATTTTTCTATTCCAGGATCCCAACTAGAATACGACGTTGCATTTAATCATAATATCTCCTTAGGTTCCTCTTGGCTGTGACAGTTTCTCAAGACTTCCCTTGTTTTTGATGATCTTGAAAGTTTTGAGAAGTACTGAACAGGTATTTTGTAGAATTTTCCTCCCTTGGGATTTGTCTGATTTTTTTTTTTTTTAAATTTCGTAACTAGACTGTGTTTGTGTGTTTTAAGGAGGAATATCACAGAAGCGAAGTGCAATTCTTACCATGTCATATCAAGAGCACACACTAACAACATGACTTATTGCTGAATATTGAACTTGATCACCTGGCTGAGGTAGTGTTTGCCAGATTTCTCTGTAAAGGTACTGTTTTTCCCTCCATTCTATACTGTACTCCTTCAAAAGAAATCACCAACCACAGTTCATACTTAAGGAGTGGGGAAGTTACGATCTATTTATTTGAGGACAGAACATCTACATAATTATTTGGATTCTTCTGCATGGGAGATTTGTCTACTCTCACCAATTTACTAATTCACTCAACTATTTATATCCATATGGATTCATGGATACTCATTTTATACTTTTGGTTATAATCTAATACCACTTTACTTATTTTGTTGCTCAAATTGCTGTGGCTTTGGCCAGTGGGGGCCCTTTCAGTTGGTTCTGGTGTCCCTTTGCTAAGCCCTCATCCTTGGGTGGAGTTGTTGTATTTTTTTTGAGCACTTCCTTATTTTTTTTTGGTACTAAAGGATGTTCCAGGATCATCACAGATACATTCTGCCCCAGTCTTAGAATCAGCCCATTTTCCAAGGAGCCCTAACTCCATTTATTCAAGAAAGGTGTTAAAATCAAATCTGGGCACTAGATGTGCTTGTTACTCCTAGGATGTTGTTGCTTCCAGACCCTTTCAGTTGAGAGAGTAAGGAAATCTACATGTATATTAACATATTTATAAACATTTCTATATGTAACTATGTTATGCTGAACATGAGTTTATAAGGGTGTTTTCAATTCTAATTTATTAGAATGCTTTTAGTTCTAATCTGGCCTCTTCCCCTTGCTTACTTGTAAACTCTCACCCCAGTAATAAAAAGCCTAGATGTTTCCATTTACTTAATTGTTCAACTCCAAAATAGATGTGCAGTGGTATCAGAATTGTTATACCTTACACAGGCATTTATTTTTGAGTGGAGTTTTTGGTAGTCAATCAATTGCCTGAATCTGGGCTAAATATATGTATTTTAAAATCATCTGCATTTGTTAAATTTCATTATCTCTGCCTCATAATTTAAACATTCCTATGAATACAAACAGATAATTAAAGATCGTTTGCAACTGGAAAACGTAATTTTAACACTCTCTTCCTACCCCATTTTAAATATGATGAAACTTGAGTTCAAAGAATTACATACTCAAGGTCACACATGAGTAACAGTTATAGCATGTTGTCACTTGAAAGATATCTATGTTAAAATGGTAGCACACCAGTTATACCTGATCCACCATCTTTAAATTTCCTTTAAAAGACCATAAAAATACATATAAAAAATACAATTAAAAAATACGAATAGAAATTGTAAAACATTGGACAAAGAAATGCCCTAGACTTTTCTTTACCTATGCAGATAGACCAGAAGAAGATAAGAAAACCTAAATGCCCTAGACTTTTCTTTACCTATGCAGATAGACCAGAAGAAGATAAGAAAATACTTGGTTTTTCCTCTCTGCTTAACGTAACTCTATAACAAAGGAGCAACAGTGTCTAAAAATATTTTTTTTATATACTTTAAGTTCTAGGGTACATGTGCATAACGTGCAGGTTTGTTACCCAGCAATAAAATTATCAATAAAAAGGTTGAAGGCAGTAAAAAATAATTAATGAGATGCCTGAATGCAGAGCATAGGGAGAGAAAATGTTAATTGTGACAGAGAAGTTGTTGACATGGAAATTAGAGGATAGATATTTTACCTGTATAAGAAATCAAAACAGGCTGGTCTTGGTGGCTCATGCCTATAATCCCAGTGGTTTGGGAGACTGAGGTGGGAGGATCACATGAGCCCAGGAGTTCAAGAACAGCCTAGGGAAATTAGTAAAACCCTGTCTCTACAACAACAGAAACACTAGCCATGCGAGGCGAGAGGCTGAGGTGGGATGATCATTTGAGATGTCAAGGCTGTAGTGAGCTATGTTCACACCACTGCATTCTAGCCTGGGTGACAGAGCATTTTATGTGTGTCTCAGAAAAAGAAAAATGAAAACAGAGAGCAAAGAAAATCACATTTTTCAAGTCCTGAGCAGTGTAACTGAAGTAAAAGATATAGTGACTGAAATTATAATTTACCTATAAAATAATTGACTACCTGGACATGCAAACACACACACACATACACTAAAAAGCTCCTAGAATGCCTAAGAAACCAGTGCACTTTACTGCAATTACAAAGATAAGGAAGGTGTGATCTTTATTAGTATAATAATAATCAGTTAGAAAGCACAATGGAAAAGTATTCCAGTGCCGATGATGTTGGGGAACTGCTCACATATTCAAGAGAAATGCACAGATACCAAAGCAGAAAGGACAATAAACAGGAGTCCTCGTGGTCAAAAGATTAGCAGATGCAGCTTTCAATGGGAGGAGCAGGTTTTGGACCATACTGCAGCACTTTTCTTCTTTCTGTGCTGCCTTGAGGGAAGGCAGTGGTAATACTAATCACTAACACTTAATGGTTCTTATGAGGTGGACACTGTTGTAAATGCTACATACATATTAATACACTTAGCCTTACTGTAGACTTAACCCTGTAAGTTTAAGAAGCTGGATGAACCCTACACAGGTTTAACCAAAGAAATCCAAATCAAGACACAATATAATTAAACTTCTGAAAACTAAAGACAAAGTACAGAAAGCAACCAGAGAAAAATGATCTTAGATTTCCCTTACCTACAGGGAAAAAAAGACTATTTGTATGACAGCAAATTAATACTCATATTATCTTCATTTTGTAGGTGAATAAACTGACACTGGAACATTCAGGAACTTCTTCGTGGTCATGGTCACCCAGCTAGAGTGTGGAAGCCAGGCTGTCTGATTCCACGATCTGTGTTCTTAATCCTATGCATAAGGAAGCCATAATGAGGCAACCGCTATTTTTAAGATTCACAGATGTTCGGGCCCAATTCACCAGAATGCCAAGTTATACAGAGTTGTGGAATCAAAACTGCAATTAGTAATAAAATGTGATGCTCTCTGGAACGTTTTTCATACATATATATGCTTCTTGGGACTCTCTCTGAAGGTTAAGAGAAATTGAGAAACAATGGAGAATTTAAGTGTTTTAGATCCTACATACATTAGACTTAAAAATAGTAACTATATACATGAGTATTTATAAACTTAAGAATGAACATAACATGAACCATGTGGCACCTATAAAATGAAAATAAAATACCTACAAACCAACTGAGAGCAATAAAAGAAGCTTTAAGGACTTTCACTTCAGGAAGTCTGAATTAGATGCCCTCCTTCCCATTCCTCCCCCTAATTACAACAAGCTTGGACGTTACATACAGAACAAACAGAAGGAGGCTCTGAAAGATGAAGAGAAGGCAAGTAGCTACAGACTTCACAACGTAAGGAATAATATGGTGGTGAATTACATTTGTGATGTTTTTTTGTCTCATATCCCATAATATCTCATATCTCATAATCAGAAAGCACAGTGAAAAAGTATTCCAAGGCCAATGGTGTTAGAGAACTGCTCACAAATTCAACAGAAATGCACAGATACCAAAGCAGAAAGGACAATAAACAAGAGTGTTCATGGTCAAAAGATTAGAAGATGCAGCTTTCAATGGGAAGGGCAGGTTCTGGACCACACTGCAGTGCTTTTCTGCTTTCTGTGCTTTCCCACTCTAGAAGCTGAAGAAGATAACCCCAAAATGTCAATATATGTAGACCAAAAACCAGGCCCAATAAAAGTCTGCTCTCTCTAGCCAAAGGACTACAGTAGGGCAGCCCAGCAAGACAGAAAACCTTCAGACAACCTACCCCAGCCAAACACTAACAAAAAAAGTAAAAGAAAAAGTGAGCCACCACCCACTCCATATCAGTAAAAACTAAGTGGAAAGTCTAGACTTTCACCTCAAGAGGTTGCAACAAGCTACTCCAGTACCCCTGCCGGGATAGTGTCACAGAAGGCTAAGTAAGGACCTGTGTTGTTGATTCCCCTCCAGAAGTAAAGAGTCCATACCTGCTATTTTAAGAGAGACCACATGGAAAGCCTAGATTTCAACACCTACCCAGCCTTAATGCTGTATTCTTTCCCTTCTTTACTGTTTGGTATCAAAGCAGCTCAGTGCAGAGTCAGAATGTTTGGCATTACTCTTCAGTAATGAGGCCACCTCCACCATGGTGGTAGTGGAGACCATGTGAGGACCAGGACTTGTACCCTGCCCAGAAGTAATGAGTAGACCCCTCTATAGGAAAGCTGAGGGGGAATCTAAACTTCTACCTCTCTCTGGCAGTAATAAAGTAGGGACTCACTTCCCCCTGCTGAGCAATAACAGAAAAAGCCAGCTGAAGTAAAAGCTTATTTCTTTCTTTATGTATATATGTTTTTGGAGATCGAGTCTTATTCTGTCACCTAGGCTGGAGCGCAGTGGAATAATCAGGGCTTACTGCAGCCTCAACCTCCTGGGCTCAAGCAGTCCTTCCACCTCAGCCTCCCGAGTACCTAGGACCACAGGTGTGCACCACCACACATTGCTAACATTAACCTTTTTTCTAGATATGGGGTCTTCCTATGTTGCCCAGGCTGGTCTGAAACTCCTGGGCTCAAGTGATCCTCCCACCTTGACGTCCCGGAGGGCTGGGATTACGGGTAAGAGTCATCACTCCAGGCTGAAGCTTTATATAATAACCAGAGTCTCATATTACAAAATGTCAAAGATTCAGTGAAAAGTTACTTGTTATGAATGGACAAGATCTCAAACTGAATGACAGAAGACAATTAATAGATGCTAACACTGAGATGACAAAGTTGTTAGAATCATCTGACAAATATTTTAAAGCGGCTATAATAAAAGTGCTACTGCAAGTGATTATAAACATGCTTGAGGCAAATGAAAAAATGCTACAAAGCTCAGAAAATAAATAAAATATATAAAGAAGAATCAAAGGGAAATTATAGAACCAAAAGATACCATAACTGAAATGCAAAGCTCCATGGATGGACTCAACAACAGAATGGAAAAGACAGAGGAAAGAAGTAGTTTACAGGAAATTAGAATAGACTAGAAAAATGAGCAAGACCCTGTGATAAAGAGCAAATATTTATGTTATTGAATTCCAGGAAAGAGAAGAGAATGAAAAAGTACTTAAATAATGGCTTAAGAATTTCTCACATTTTGCAAAGATTTAAACCTACAATTTGAGAAGCTGGGCAAACCTCAAACAGGATAAACCAAAGACACTCACACCAAGAAAAATAGTAATTAAACTTCTGATTAAGGAAGAAAAACAAAGATCTGGAAAGCAGCAAGAAAAAAACTGACGCACTTTCTATATGGTAAAAGCAATTTGAACGACAGAAGATTTCTCATCAGAAACTGTGGGGACCATGAGGAAGTAACAGATATTTTTCAAGTGCTGAAATAAATCAACTGTCAATACAAAATGCTCTACTCAGTGAAAATATCTTTCAGAAATAAGAGGAAATCAGGACATACACAGACCTTTTTTTTTTTTTTTTAATTAAGAATTTGTTGTTAGTTTATCTCCCTAAAAGAATGGCTAACGTTCTCCAAACACAAAGGAAATTGATAAGGAATCTTGAAATTTCAGTTAGAAACAATGAACATGGTAAGAAAAATATTGGTCAGTACACTAAGTTTCATTTCTCCTCTTGAATTTTCTAAATTATGACTTAGGATTGAAAGAAAAATCATAACATCTGGTATATATGTAGAGGAAAGATTTAAGACAGTGATGTTATAAATGAGGGAGGGTAAAGGAACATGAGATAACCACTAATATGACACACCAATAGACTATGATAAATTATGTGTCTAATGTGATTACTAGAAAAACCAGTTAAAATATAAAGATTGACAGAGTGAATTTAAAAACATGACACACTATATGCTGTTTACAATAAACTCACTTCGAAGATAATGCCATAGTCGGGTTGAAATTAAAAGAAATAAAATAGTGTATTATGTAAACCATCAAAAAAAAGCAGGAATGGCTGTATTAACATTAAAGTCAGCTTCAGAACTAAGGAAATTATCAGAGAGGGACATTATATAATTAAATAGTCGATTTACCAAAAGAACATAGCAATCATAAATGTGCTTGCAGCAAACAACGAAGCTGGAAAATATGTGAAGTGAAACTGATAGACCTAAAAGGAGAAACAGATACATCCATTCATTGTAGTTGGGGCCTTTATCACCCGCCACTCAACAATTGGTAGAACTGGACAGAAAACCAATAACAGTATGAAAGAACTCAACAACATGAGACAATAGGATCTAATATATATAGAACATTTCAGCAACAGCAGAATACATGTTCTTCAAGTTCTCACAGAACAACGTATAAAGATAGACGCTGAGCCATAAAACCAGCCTCAACAAATTTAAAAGAACTGATATGCTACAAGTACTTTCTCCAACCACAAAAGAGCCAAACTAGAAATCAATAACAATGATAATGGGAAAAATCTCCAAACACTTGAAAACTGAACAACAATAGTTTTATAACCCATGGTCATAGAGGAAATCTCAAATTTTAAAAATGCACTGAAATGAATGAAAATGAAAACAACAAAATTTGTGAGACACATAAAGCAGAACTGATGGGAAAATATATAGCACTAAATGCATGCTCTAGAAAAGTCTTCAACCAGTAACCTAAGCTTCCACCACAAAAACCTAAAAAAAAGGAGGAAAAATAGACCCAATGCCAGCAGAAAGATGCAATAACAAAGGGTAGAACTCAATAAAATTGAAAACCGATAAACACTTTAAAGAAGAATAAAACAAAATAAAACAAAGAGCTGGTTCTTCGAAAAGGTCAATTACATTGACAAACCTCAAGCAAGACTGTCAAAAAAAAAAAAAAAAAAAAGGACTTACCAGAGATGAAATGGGATATCGCTACCAATACTGCAAACATCAAAAGGATAAGTAAATACTCTGAACTGTACAGACATGAATCTGACAATTTAGACAAAATGGATCATTTCCCTAGAAAACACAAACTACTACAACTTACCCAATGTAAGATAGATTATTTGAATAGCCTTATAAGTACTAAAAAAAATTAAACTCATGATTTAAAAATTCCGAAACAGAAAGTCTCCAGGGCCAAATTGTTTCCTTCAGAATTCCACCACATTTGTAAAGATTTGACAGCAATTCTATACAGTGTCTTTGAGAAAATAGAAGGTGATATTTTCTAATTCATTTTAGGAAGCTATTAATACCCTGATACCAAAATGTATACTGCAAATTGATAAAATTATAGACCCCTGCATATTAAATTTCAAAATAAAAATGATAAAAATACTTGGGTAATGAATAACAGCATAACAGAAAACCACAGACCAATAGCTCATGAACATAGACACAAAAAATGCTTCACAATTTGACATAGAATTCAGTAATATATGAGAATTATATACCACGACCCAGTAAGACTTATTCCAAGAATGGAAGACTGGCTCAATAGTTAAAAATCAATCAGTGTAGTGCAAATATTAATAGCTAATGAAGAAATGTCATAAAATGAATGCAGAAAAAGGATTTGACAAAATTCAACACTCATTTATGAAAAAATGCTCAGAAAAAATAGGAATTAAAGGACACCCACAAAAACTTTCAGCTAACATAATTCTTAATGGTGAATGATTGAATGAATGTTTTCTTCCTGAGCTTGAGAATAAGGTAAGGGTATCATCCCTAATGACTCTTATTCAACATAGTGCTCAAAGTTCTATGAAGTGCAATTAGGCAATAAAGGGAAATAAAAGACAGGTTAAAAAAAAAAAAGGAAGAAATTAAATTGTATTTGAAAAAGCTGATTGTCTACCTAGAAAATCTCAAGGAAAACACTATTAATATACAGAACAACCTGAATGAATCTTCAGAGAATTACGCTGTATCAGAAAAAGCCAATCCCAAAAGATTACATACTATGTAATTCCATTTGTATAAGATTCTTGAACTGACAAAACTATAGAAGTGAACAGATTAGTGATTGTTAGGGGTGAGGGGGCATGGGTCAGAGACAGGAGTTGGGGATATAAAAAGGCAACCTGAGGGATCCTTATGGTGATTGAAATGTTCTGTATGTTGGCTCTATCAGTGTCAGTACTCTGGTTCGACTATGGTTCTACAGTTTTACAAGATGTTATTCAGGAAAACTGCATAAATGGTGTCCAGGATCTCTCTATTGTTTCTTGCTGATTATGTATCTGCAATGATTGCAAAATAAAAAGGTTTAATTTTTAAAAAGGATTAAACATTACATAGCACACACCTGAATAAAAGACAAAATTTGGCTAAGGATTATTTTTGTCCTAATATGTGGATTTTGTACAACATAAATCACAATCCCCTACAATCTGTATTGTAAATTGATAAAATGTAAAACCTGTGTATTACAAAATAAAAGATGAACAAAAATTACAAAACACTAATTTAAGTAAGAAATACCCTAGTGCCCCAATGTATCAGTAGACAAACACATGGACAGATAGTTTACAAAAGGGGAAGAACATATGGTGAATAAATATTACGAGATGTCTAATATTGTTAGCTGTCAGTGAAACATGAAATAAAATGACACTGCACACATCTCAAGTCTCTAGCAGAGCACTGACCAAACTGAAACTTCCCACTTCAACTGGAATTTAATTTGCTAAATCATTTTTCCTCAATCTAAGTAAATTCATAGCTATTCTCTCTAAACACATTCACTAGAATAATTGACAAGACACTGTACATCCCTTGACTTCTTGACCTGCAGCTTCCTGATTGCCTTCTTGGCTTTACTTAGAAAATACCCACGAGCATCCTACTGTTAGTATAGTTCTCAAGTCTCTCTCCATGGAAATAACAGTCTAGGAAAAGGGCCTACAACATAAATCTCAGAGTGGTTACAAATTTTTGTGAGAAATGATATCTTCATGGGGCACACCCCACTTGTAAGCACTGGGTGTGACACTCCCAGGACCCTTGGGAGTGGTGGTTAGCTCCAGCTACAGGCTGATATTACAAAGATAGGGCAACCTCATAGGGAAACTTCATGGGTTTCACGTCTTGAATGTGCCTCATAGTTTTATTTTTTCTCAGATATGTTTCTACTGGATTGAATTATTGTCAGTCTTCACAGTTTCTCTTTTCATTCAATGGAAAATTTGAAAAAAGAATTAGATGTTTTGTCTGAGACTGGGAAGTGGACAGGCCTGGCCCTGACATTCACAGGATCTACTCAAGGGTATAGAAGGAGACACACACTATGAGCAGTGAGACCCTCAAGCCAAGCCAACCAATTCCTGTTTACAGCTTGGGCAGACCTCAAACTCTGTTTATATTGCCCATTCCAGGTTAGAAGGCCAGATTCAAACAGAATTCCTGCAGAAATTCATATAGATTCTCGCAAATCCTGAACCAGAATATGGCAGCAAATTGAGAGAGCTGGTGCCCTTTTGCCCAGGCCCTGGACTTCAGCTGGCAGCTCTCCCTTCTCTTTCTTTCCTGGGTTCTATCTTGTACTACAAGGGACCTCACAAACATGTATGTGGGCACACCAGCTATTGAGCTCTGTATTCATCTCACAAGGAGCCAATCTTAGGCCACCCTTCCTTGGGTTTTGGAATAGGCATATCAGCTTTGGGATCTGTTCTTTGGAAGTAGAGCTTTGTGAAGAGCCTGCACATGCCCAGAAGTGAAGCCAGGGCTGTTTTGGGCAAAGAATTCTGAGGTTCCAGGACCCAGATCATGAAAGACATGGTAAGTTCTCTGAGTGAACAAAGATCTCTTTGGCCCCACCACTCTGCCCTATGGAGAAGAGCTCAGCTAAAGAGTAAAGTGAGGCTGTCAGAAGTATAAGGCCCAGGACAACGAGATGTTTAATGCCAGACGTAGAGTTAATTGTCCACAAAAGTGGAAAATTTTCTAATTTACCAATTGACCTATTACTCAATAATTAACCAGAAATTCAATTCATTTTATTCCCACCCATCCACATCAAATGGTCTTGATGAATCATTGTGCATATCTTCTTAGCATCTTAGGCATTCATAGGGAAAGAGATAGATATAAATATTTGGTGGGTACTCTTTTTATGTTTTGAGGAAGGACGAAGGGGATATAGAGATCAGAGTTTGGACGTAGAATACAGCTCCACTTTTTCTCTCTGTTGCAATATAATGGGGTGTGCCATACTGCTAAGATGGTCCCCTAGATGTTCACCTTTTATTTATGCCATATCGCTTACTCAAAATTATTTGAGGCAGCGTTACATTACAGTTTAACTTTGCCCTTTTAAGCTTTTGTCATGATAAAAAGTACTTTCACATGTAACATTTCATTTTACTCTAGTATAATAGATTGCATTCAAGAGTTACTTTCTAATTTCTAATTTTGGGTTCATTAATAATAAACAACTTTACATATTCATTGAGTAATTTTTATGCATCAGGTACAATGTTACATGCTGGGAATATAATAGTGAGTAAACAAGATAGACACAATTCCATCTTCACTAAATTTATAGTCTATTGGAAAACACACTCCCAAAAAATCAGGAAAAAATTCAAACAATCATTAATTTTAATAAATAGCTTTAAAGGAGGAAAAATACAAAAGAACATATTAAGTCATTGAAACAAAATTAACAAGGATATTCAGGACTTGAACTCAGCTCTGGATCAAGTGGACTGATTATCTACAGAACTCTCCAACCAAAAACAATAGAATATATATTATTCTCAGTGCCACATGGCACTTGCTCTAAAATTGATCACATAATTGGAAATAAAACACTCTTCAGCAAATGAAAAAGAACTGAAATCAACAGTCTCTCAGACCACAGTACAATCAAATTAGAACTCAAGATTATGAAATTCAAAACCACACAACTATGTGGAAATTGAACAACCTGCTCCTGAATGACTCCGGGTAAATAATGAAATTAAGGCAGAAATTAAGAAGTTCTTTGAAACCAATGGGAACAAAAAGACAATGTACGAGAATCTCTGGGATGCAGCTCAAGCAGTGTTAAGAGGGAAATTTATAGCACTAAATGCCCATATCAGAAAGCTACAAAGATTTCAAATCAACACCCTAACATCTCAACTAAAAGAACTAGAGAACCAAGAGCAAATGAAATGAAAATTAAAATCACAATGAGATACCATTTCATGCCAGTCAGAACGGCAATTAAAAAGTACAGAAACAACAGATGCTGGAGAGGCTGTGGAGAAACAGGAACGCTTTTACACTATTGGCAGAAATGTAAATTAGTTCATTGTGGAAGACAGGTGGCAATTTTTCAAAGACCTAGAATGAGAAATACCATTTGACCCAGCAATTGCATTACTGGGTATATATCCAAAGGAATACAAATCTTTCTACTATAAAGATACATGCATGCATATGTTCACTGCAGCACTGTTAACAATAACAAAGACATGGAATCAACCCAAATGCTCATCAATGGTAGACTAGATAAAGAAAATGTGGCACATATACCCCACGGAATAGTATGCAGCTATAAAAAGGAAAGAGGTCATGTGTTTGCAGAGACGTGGATGGAGCTGAAAGCCATTATCCTCAGCAAACTAACACAGGAACAGAACACCAAACACTGCATGTTCTCACTTTTAAGTAGGAGCAGAACAATGAGAACACATGACACAGGAAGGGGAACATCACACACTGGAGCCTGTTGGGTGGTTGTGGGGAGGAAGAACAATGGGGTAAATAGCTAATGCTTGCAGGGCTTAATACCTAGGTGATGGGTTGATAGGTGCAGAGCACTGCCATGGCACACGTTTACCTATGTAACAAACCTTCGCATCCTGCACATGTATTCCAGAACTTAAAATTACAAAAGAACAAAATGCAGAATATATAGCTACATAGGACTTTTAGCTCTATTTCAGATAAATTAAAGAAGCCTTTTCTGACCACTCTATTACAATTAATCATTTTTCCAGCACTCCTCATCTCCTCACTTTTCTCATACACACATATGATCAGCTTACTTTTGATTTTTGCTCTCTCTACTCATATGTAAGCTCTATGAGGATAGGGCCTGCTGCCTTTTTATTGTAATGGCTTTTACTCATTTTTTCTGGGACTGAAATAATGCCTGGCACACCATACAGTAGTTCGCCCCTCCCCTTATCCACAGAGGATATGTTCCAAGACCTCCAATGGATGCCTAAAATTGCACATGGTACCAAACCCTATATACAGACAGTCCCCAACTATCATGGTTCAAATTAAGATTTTTCAGCTTTACAATGGTGTAAAAGTAGTATGCATTCAATAGAAACTGTACTTTGAGGACCTATACAACGATTCATTTTTTGAATTTCAACTTTTGGCTACAGGGAATACATGTGCAACTTTGTTACATGGGTATATTGCATGATGCTGAGGTCTGGGGTACAGATCCTGTCACCCAGGTAGTGAGCATAGTACCCAATAGGTACTATCAGATAGATTCATTAAAGAACTCAAAGTATATTTACCATTTGATCCAGCAATCCCACTACTGGTGACCTATCAAAACAAAAATAAGTCATTGCATGAAAAAGACACATGCACACATGTCATTGCAGCTCGATTCACAGTTGCAAAGATATGGAGTCAACCTAAGTGCCCATCAACCAATGAGTAAAGAAAATGTAGAATATACACACCATGGAATACTACTCAGCCATAAAAAAAGAATGAAATAATGTATTTTGCAACAACTTGGATGGAGCCCCAGGCTATTGTGCTAAGTGAAGTAACTCAGGAATGGAAAACCAAACACCTTTTCTCATTTATAAGCTAAGCTATGAGTACCAAAAGGCATACAGAGTATTGTAATGGACTTTGGAGACTCAGAAGTGGGAGAGTGGGAAGGAGGGTGAGAAGGAGGATGAGAAGAAGGATGGGAAGGAGGATGGAAAGGAGGATGGGAAGAGAGGGTGTGAGATAAACTACATATTAGGTACAATGTATACTACTCAGGTGACAGGTGCACCAAAATCTCAGAATTCACCATTATATAATTTATTCATATAACCAAAAACCACTTGTACCTCAAAAACTATGAAATAAAAAGAATTAAATAATAATAGCTATTCTAAGTGGTATGAGATGGTATCTCATTGTGGTTTGATTTGTATTTCTGATAATGATGTAGCATTTTTTCATGCTCGTTGGACACTTCTTTTGGGAAGTGTCTTTTCATGTTCTTTGCTCATTTTTTACTGGGTTTATTTGGTTCTTGCTTAAGTTCTTTATAGATTCTAGGTATCAGACCTTTGTCAGATGCATTGCTTGTGAATGTTTTCTTCTATTCTACAGGCATCTGTTTACTCTTTATAGTTTCTTTTGCTGTGCAGAAGCTCTTTAGTTTAATTAGATCCCACTTGTCAATTTTTGTTTATGTTGCAGTTGCTTTTTGGGCTTAGCCAAAAGTTATTTGCCAAGGCTGATGTCAAGAAGGGTATTTCCTAGGTATTTTTCTAGTGTTTTTATAGTTTGAGGTCTTAAATTTAAATCCTTAGTCCATCTTGAGTTAATTTTTGCATATGGTGAAAGGGAAGTATTCAATTTTATTATTCTGCATATGTCTAACCAGTTATCCTAGCATCATTTATTGAATCAGGAGTTCTTACCCCATTGTTTGTTATTGCCAGCTTTGTTGAACATCAGATGGTTGTGTGTGGCTTTATTGCTGAGTTTTCTATTCCATTCCATTGGTCTATGTGTCTGTTTTTGTGCCACTACCATGCTGATTTGGTTACTGTAGACTTGTAGTAGTGTTTGAAGTTTAATAGTGTGATGCCTCTGGATTTGTTTTTTTTTTGCTTAGGATTGCCTTAGCTCTTCAGGCTTTTTGGTTTCATATGAATCTTAGAAAATTTTCTAATTCTGTGAAAAACAACATTGGTAGTCTGATAGGAATAGCATTCAATCTGTAGATTACCTTGAGCAATATGGCCATTCTAAAGATATTGATTCTTCCTACTCGTGAGCATGGAATGTTTTTCCAGTTATCTGTGTTATCTATGATTCCTTTTGGCAGTGTTTTGTAGTTCTCCTTGTAGAGATCTTTCAACTCTGGTTAGCTGTATTACTAGGTATTTCATTTTCTTTGTTGCTAATTTGTAAATGGGATTGTGTTCTTGATTTGACTCTCTGCCTGGATGTTATTGGTGTATAGAAATGCTATTGATTTTTGTACATTGATTTTGTATCCTGAAACCTTATTATAATAGTTCTAGAAGTCTTTAGGGTTTTCTAGATATATAATCATATTGTCAGCAAAGAGAAATAGTTTGATTACTTCTTTTCCTATCTGAATGCCTTGTATTTCTTTCTCTTGCCTGACTGCTCTGGCCAGGACTTCTCGTACTATGTTGAATGGGAGTGGTGAGTGGGCATCCTTGTCTTTTTCCTGTTCTTAAGGGGAATGCCTCCAGCTTTTGCCCATTCATTATGATATTGGCTGTGTTCTGACATAGATGACTCTTATAATTTTGAGGTATGTTCCTTTAATACCTAGTCAATTGAGGGTTTTGTTTGTTTTTTATCATGAAGGGATGTTGGATTTTATTGAGAGCTTTTTCTACATCTATTAGGTTACATAATTTATTTGAAGTTACAGGATCCAATAAATTATGTGAGGTATTCTATACTTTAGCATAAAATAAGTTTTCTATTAGATGATTTTGCCCAGCTATAGGCTAATATAAGTGTTCTGAGTACATTTAAGGTAAGCTAGACTAAGTTATGATATTGGTAGGTCTATTAAATATGATTTTGACTTATATTTTCAAGTTACAATAGGTTTATCAGAATGTAGCCCCATCATAAGTTGAGGAACAGCTGTATACTGTTTTGTTGTTGATCTGATAACCAAGAAAGCTACTGAGTGACTAACAGGTAGGTAGCATACATAGCATGGATATGCTAGACAAAGGGATAACTCACGTCCCAGGCAGGATGAAACAGAACAGTGCAAGGTTTCATCATGCCACTCAGAATGGTGTGCAATTTACGACTTACTAATTATTTCTGGAATTTTTCATTTGATATTTTTAGAACACAGTTGACTGCAGATAACCGAAATCATGGAAAGCAAAACAGCAGTTAAGGGAGACTGTTGTCAGTGCTTAGTAAGTACTTACTGAATGAATAAATGAGGTCATCAGAAAAGGCTTTCTGAGAAATAAACATTTAAGCTGAGACCTAAATATGGAGCCAGTCGTGCAAGGAGGGGTGAGAGGAGAAGACTTTTCTAGGTGGAGGAAACAGATACAAAGTCCCTGAGGCAGGAAAGAGATTTTGACGTACAAGGAACTTAAGAAAGTCCGTATGCTAGAAGCATGTATTGGGCAGTGGCTGGAGCTGAGGTTGGAGACATGAGTAGGACAACGTTGTTCTGTGTCTCATAGGTTAAGGTAAAGATTAGATTTTATTGTAAATGAATTGGGAAGAGATACAAGCAAAGTAGTAATACATGGGTTTAAACATGATCATGCTTGTTTCTGGGCATGAAACAACTATTAAAGGATGACAAAAGTATAACCATGGAGATCAGTTATAAGACTGTTGCAACAACAGTGATAATATTACCAGTATTTATTGAGCACTTACTCCTATCAGGTACTAGTCGTCTAAGTGCTTTTCATATAGTCTTATTTAAACAAAAATTTAGTTTAATTAACTGGTAAGTTTGATACTTTTCAAATTGTTTTTTTTCTTTTTTTTTTTTTTTTTTTTTTTTTTTGGAGACGGAGTCTCGCTGTGTCCCCCAGGCTGGAGTGCAGTGGCGCGACCTCGGCTCACTGCAAGCTCCGCCTCCCGGGTTCACGCCATTCTCCTGCCTCAGCCTCCTGAGTAGCTGGGACTACAGGCGCCCACTACTGCGCCCGGCTAATTTTTTGTATTTTTAGTAGAGACGGGGTTTCACCGTGGTCTCGATCTCCTGACCTTGTGATCCACCCGCCTCGGCCTCCCAAAGTGCTGGGATTACAGGCGTGAGCCACCGCGCCCGGCCAAATTGTTTTTTTTTCTTAAGCATTACTTTTCCATATTATAATCTACCTTAGTGTAATAAACACTATGATTCAAAGGTTTTTTTGGTTTTTGTTTTGTTTTGTTTTTGAGATGGAGTCTCATGCTGTCACCCAAGCTGAAGTGCGATGGCACAACCTCAGCTCACTGCAACCTCTGCCTCCCGAGTTCAAGCAATTCTCCCCCCTCATCCTCCCTAGTATCTGGGATTACAGGTGCCCATCACCATGCCCAGCTAATTTTTATATTTTTAGTAGAGACGGGGTTTCACCATGTTAGCCAGGCTAGTCTTGAACACCTGACCTCACGTGATCCACCTGCCTTGGCATCCCAAAGTGCTGGGATTACAGGTGTGATCCTATAATCATACCTTACACTGCACCAGCCTTAAAGGTATTCTTTATCTTAAAGAGAAATTGAGAAATGTTCCAGGAGATATTTAAGAATTACAATTGATCCTTGGGCATCTGAAAATGGTGTTTAGAGACAATAATGAAGCCATGCAGGGGATATTCTAAAGTGGGAATTCTTTTGGGAACTGGGTGGGAGAATCCAGCTATTAGAGGTGAAAGTCTAGGCTAACATGACTACAGTGGGAAATATGCAAAGAAGATCAATGCAGGTTAACTGCCAAAAAGAAAGAAAGAAAGAAAGAGAGAAAGAGAGAAAAGAGAGAGAAGAGAGAGAGAGAGAGAGAGAGAGAGAGAGAGAGAGAGAGAAAGAATTGGAAGTTTCATTGAGTAGAGGGGAAGCATAGAGGTAGGGGGGAATTAAAGATATCTTCAAGGCTTTGAGAAACAGAGATATAGTGGACACTGTTCATGCTCTGCCCAGATCCCCTTTATGTGCCTATTGCATCCATCTTCTAAATGCCAGGGAAATTATGTCTTTTTATCTAGGGACAGCTGACAGCTAATGACTGACTTATACATCCTGGAATACGCCTCAAGGTGAGACAACTCTGTGGAGCCCTCCTGCTTCAGAGTTCCCTGTGGGATCAGGCTGAGGCTAGACTTCAACTGAAACCACATCTTGCTCAGCTTCTGCTCTTGTCTTATCTGTTTCTTCTCCTTCCAGATTTCCCCTGAGAGTACTTCCCTCAATAAATCACTTATGCAAGGATCCCTGTCCTAGGCTCTGTTTCTATGGATACTGAGGTAAGATAGAAGAGTGGGGAAATACTGCAGCAACTGCCTTAGAGGGAAAAGTGGGAGAGCAGTGTTAATTTGTACTTGTTTGACAGATACTATCAATCTTTTCCCAACATAGTAAAAAGTTCTCATGGTGCACCTTTCACACGGGAAGGGTATGATCACAGCTAGAGGAGGAAATTGCAAGATACTGAAGTAGTAGGCATATTTCAAGTACACTTCATCTAAATTTGACTTTTTAATATCATTTCCTTAGCTAGAGAGCCAAATGCCCATTGAACTAGTTCTAAGTGCATTTTATTAAGTGACCTAAATTTTGAAAATCTAAGTACTTTTCAAATAGAGAATAGAGGACCCATGAGCACCTAGGGATCTGTAAAACATCCCAAACTATTTTTCAAGTGTTGTATTTTTGGCAAAACTTAGTTTAACTCGTTTTGCAAGTGCTCTTCTCTCAGTTTTTAAACCCTTGGGCATTTCAAAGGAAATTTAATCCGTATGTTTCTGATTCATTTACATTTTAAGTCATAAAAATGTTATTTTTATATGGGCTGTTTGATATCCAAGAAACTTTCTGAGCCTTTTTAAAAATCTCTTTAAAGTCTTGTTAGTGGGAGCCAGGGAGCTGACATGGTGTGTGATGCACCACCCGAAAATGTAATCCAGACAGACTCAGTCATAGACTGACCTCAGAACAATGCGTGCCACAGCCAGCCAAAAAATAATGGCAATGTGATGATCAAGAAAGTTGGTCTGGACACAAGAGGACCCCTGAGACACCCAAGAGAAGCCAACAGCAAATGATAGGAAAGATTAAAGTGAGATATATTAGCATGTCCTTGATGCATGGGCACATATAAGGACTAGACTAACCTCGTTATAGCAAGCCATGATTCCTGGCACCTTTCAGCAAGATCCGCAGATTTCTGCAGGACAAAGTCCCATATCCCCACCCACATACTTTATGTAAAGAAAACTGTGCTTTCCCCCAGCATTGTATATAATAAGGCGTCGAAATAACATTCGAGGACTTAAAGTAACTCACTGTATATTCTTACTACAGAGTACTAGGCAGCAATTAAAATGCTGATGTTAATCATATTTAAAGATGTAGAGAGATATTCCTTGTTCATTGCTAAATGCAAAATGTGGTGACAAACCTGTATATAGACATTAGGATCACATTTATTTAAAAAAGGACTATCAAATATCTATGCGCATTGAAATATTAAATAGTAATTATCTGTAACTGGTAGGGTCAAGGTGTTTTTATTTGCTTTGTTATATTTTCTAACTTTTCTACAATATGCATTGTGTAGTTTAAAAAACTATTTGTCTGCATTTTTTAGATTTTACAGAATAGTATTCCTATAATATTGTAAGAGAGCAATGCCCTTCTTTCTCTGCTTGTTTCTTTTGCTTGGTAACAACGTGCATAGGGTCCAAGCCGGAGGGGGTGCCGCAGCAAGTACTCGATGATCAAACCGTCTGAGAGTTGATGGAATGCAAGCGTTCATCTGGAATGGCTGAGTCTGTGGTGACCATACTTTCTGAACCCCAAATTGGTCACACGGCCTAACCTGTGGGGGGTACACGACAGGATAGATTATTTTAAATCGGAACTGCTCTCAAACTTCCAGGACATATGGTCTTTCTGGCTGTGGGGCACGTTGCTTCAGAAAGGAGGAAAAATTCTAAAAGGCAATCTGAGGAACTCTGAAGGAAAAAATAACAGCTGGTAATTTATAAAACTATAGCTGCTGGTACTGAACATCCGCTGAACAAGAAGAACTCTTCATTCTCCCTCATGTGAATGCAGCAGCATTTTAAATCCAAAGGCCTATTACTCTCACATCTGCTGGCATCTAGTCAGCTGCTGTTTAAAGTCCTCCCTGCACAAAATGAACACGGCTGCCAATATTAATTATCTCCATAATTCTCCTGAAACGTGTAAAATAAATGCTTTCCCCTGAAGAACCACTCTCCCTAATATCATTAGCACCCCATTTCCTCTCTGCTTTTCTACCATCCCCACAACCTCAGGGCTGGTTCTGAATAACAAGCTATTTTCCTGTCTGTTCAGCTGGGCTCGTTACATCCTTTTTGATCATAAAGATGGAGTAATGCAAAGCAAAACCATCCTTTTTGAGCCCCCATTAGTAGAGAAAAGTTAGATACTAATAATCTTTAATGCTTCCTTTATAAAAAAAAAAAAAAGTGATTCCACAACATTCCAATCAAAAGGAATAGGATAAGTAGGGGAATCAGTTAATTATATAAAATCAAGTTATTTCAAAGTCCTAGAAAGACTTTAACATTCTGTGATGATTCTATTTAAATATGCTATATTCTTACCTTCTGGAATAGCTAGATCCATTCTAAATAGGCATTAACTTTAAAGTTTAAAAATGATGAAAAGTTTAACCAATTGGCCTGTCATGATTAATCATACTCTTCTACCAAACACTTTCTGCTCAACCCACAAGAAATGAACTCTCGGTGTCATGTCCTATGGGATAGTTTCCGAATGCTGGCAAATCTCTCTTCCAACGGACAGCATTTTCTTCAAAAGTTTACCAGGGCCCTAGTTACAGATTGATGTCATATAAAGTCAATGTCCATTCCAAATCAGACCTACATAAATGAACTTCAAAAGTCCTTCATCCCATAGCAATGCAATGGGATGTTTTACTGATTCCCCCATCTGAGACAGTTTAAGAGAGAGAGGGAAAGGAGGAGGAGGAGAGATGCAAGGAGGGGGGAGAGAGAGACTGACTTGATCTTTGATAAATTCATCCCCTACTGTTCTACTTTTGTCATCATGCCATGAGTCCTAGATTCAATTATCACCAAAGCAGTGGTATCCCCAACATTAGACAGGATGTGAAATATTGTTACAGACTATAGGTGCCTAATAATTATTTCATTGTAAAGGGTAGAGTGATTCGTACAAAACAAAAAGACTGTATATACATCATACTATGAGAGGGAAAGTAACTTTCTCAGGAAAGTTGACACTTGAGTTAAATGATTAGGAGTTAAACCAGGGGTAGAGTGTGAATGCAGAGGATAAATAAATGAATAATATTGTCAAGTACTTTTTGGTCAATGGGCATTACATCGCTACCAATTAGAGCTGGTAGGCATATAGACTACCCCCCTCCCAAAAAAAGAAAACAGATCAGAACCAAATTATGATCAAATGTATATTTGAAAACAATGAAAGTATTTTGTTAATTTTTAAGAAATCAACATCCCTCATCTTAAGTAGATTTTTTCCCATTGGAGATCCAGCAACATTTTATTCTCTGGCTACTTCTGAATCATGTAAAACCAAGTTCTCATTTTTTTTCAGAAAGCAAAAAACTGTGTGATGTTTGAGAATACCTTTTTTTTTTTTTTTTTTTTTTTTTTTTTTTTTTTGAGAATCACTGTCACCCAGGCTGGAGTACAGTGGCGCAATCTTGGCTTACTGCACCCTCCGCCTCCCAGGTTCAAGCAATTCTCCAGCCTCAGCCTCCTGAGTAGCTGGGACTACAGGAGTGCGCCACCGTGTCTGGCTAATTTTTTTTTATATATTTTTAGTAGAGGCCAGTTTTCACCATGTTGGCCACACTGGTCTCGAACTCCTGACCTCAGGTGACCCACCCGCCTCCGCCTCCCAAGGTGCTGGGATTACAAGCATGAGCCACCGCACCCAGCCTCTTTACTATTTTTCTTAACATAGAATATTATGTTTGAAAAAGCATGTAAACCCAGGACTTTGAGACTAACCTGGGCAACATGGCGAAACATCATCTCTACACAAAATACAAAAATTAGCTGGGTGTGGTGGCACGCATCTGTAGTCTCAATTACTCAGGAGGCTGAGATGGGAGGATTGCTTGAGCCCAGGAGGCTGAGACTGCAGTAAGCCCAAATTGCACTATTGTACTCCAGCCTGAGTGACAGAGTGAGACTCTATCTCAAGAGGAAAAAAAAAAAAAGAAAAAGCATGGATTTAGGTTTGAATCCCAGATTCCCCACCCATCAGCTTCGTGATGTAGCATATTAACTTTTCAGAGACTCAGTTTCCTCATCTGTTTTAATAGTGGCCAACATTTCTTGTTTAATAGAGCTGTTGATAGACTTTAATTCAATCATGTTTTAAGGGTGATAATATAGTATCTGGCATACAATCCATGTTTATTCTCTTCTTTTTCCCTTTCCTTGGGGATAGGGGTCTGAGAAGGGGAAATGAGATAGCCCAAGCTCAGCATCTTAGAAATAGTGCCCATGTTCAGGCAACACTAATATTTGCATGGTTGGCCTGATGTAAGTTAGCCAAGCCTGACTCAGTCTGATCATGTTCCTTTTCATCAACTGGAAAAAAAAAAAAAAAGTAATATTTAGTTAGGGATTTGGGATGTCAGTAGAAAGCTAGTGCTCACCATTTCATTTACACAATGGAGAGACACCTGCAGTGTAGCTTGTAGAACAGAATAGAATTGTTATAAAGAATATCCCCCATGGCAGCAAGGACACTTACAGTTAATGAGCTAATAAATATTGTCAAGTGACCTTTCTCCTGCCAAGTATTAAATCATAAAGAGGGGGGAAGGGAAGGATTAGAACTGCACATTTACTACAGAGTTCAAATTCTGAGCTGCTTCTGGCAAACTTTTTTTACAATTGACCACATCTTAGGCTTGTCAGTCCACCATTTCCCCATGTTGCTTGACACTGCATGTTTGTTCTCTAGGGCAGGGACTTCTTTCTTGTGGGCCAGTATCTGGTAGGAAGCACAATTGTTCTTTTCCTTTCAGGAATGGCCCTTTCAGGCCAGACCTAATGATAAAGATTGGTCTTCCCCACTGCAAAATTAGCCTTTTCAGTCTCATTTCCTAGTCTCATTTCTCTCCAGAGATTGTTATGATACTTGTTCTCGGTATTTGCTCAAAAATGTGTGAATTTTAAATTTCCAACCTTGACACTCCATTCCAAATATATGGTGTTTCCAATTATTCCAATTATTTTTCACTGGACACCACAACTCACCATTTCTTCAACTTCTAATTAGAGCCAGTGTGGTTGTTTTAGAAAATGTCCACAAATGCTTTGATCTGGCTTTCTTCAAAAGGTAGAGGCTAGTTTCCCTCACTTGCAGTGTGGCTGAACTTAGTGACTTCTAATGAATACAATGCGGTAAAATTAATGTTGTTAGACTTCCAGGACTAGATCATAAAAGGCATAGTGACATTCTGTTCTTTTTCTTAGATTAACCACTTTGGGGAAAATCAGTGCTATGAGAATTCTCAAATAACTGTATGGAGAAACCCACAGGGTAAGGAATGTAGGCTTCCTGCCAATAGCTATCGGAGTCAACCATCTTGGAAGCAAACCCTCCAGCCCCAATTAAGCCTTCAGATGACTACAATCTTGGCTGATGCCTGTTTGGCAACCTCATGAGAAACTCTAATAGAAAATCCTCTAGCTAATCTGCTCCTAACTTTCTGACCCACAGAAACTATGAGGTAATAAATGCTTATTGTATTAAGCTACTAAGTTCAGTAATTTGCTGTGCAGCAAAAGATAACTAATGGAGGTGGATTGTAAGATGTGTTTCTGGTCCCTTGCTTACTTATGAATGACAGAACAAGTTTTCTTTGAATATTTCTATTTTTCCCAAAGAAATGTTAAGTTTCTGTTCAGCATTACTAGAGTTATTTCAATATATGTCTCTATGAAGTAGCAGAGATTTTTATTTGGGGATTCCAACCTTCAAATAGATATCCAGTAACAGAAACAAATGGAAAGACATTCCATGCTCATGGATAGAAAGAATCAATATCCTTAAAAATGGCTGTACTACCCAAAGCAATTTATCAATTCAATGCTATTCCTATTAAACTACCACTGACATTCTTTGCAGAAATAAAAAAAAAACCTATTTTAAAATGCATATGGAGCCAAAACGGAGCCCAAATAGCCAAGGCAATCCCAAGCAAAAAGAACAAACTGGGGGCATCAGTCTACCTGACTTCAAACTATATTACAGGGCTACAGTAGCCAAAACAGCATGGTACTGGTACAAAAACAGACACATAGACCAGTGGAACAGAATAGAAAAACCATAAATAGGGCTGCACACTTAACAACTTCTGATCATATATAACAATCCTGACAAAAGCAATGAGGAAAGGATTCCCTACTCAATTGTACTGGGATAACGGGCAAACCATGTGCAGAAGACTGAAACTGGACCCCTTTCTTACACCATATAGGAAAATCAACTCAAGATGGATTAAAAAATTAAATGTAGAACCAAAAACTATAAAAACCCTGGAAGACAACCTAGGAAATACCATTATGGAATGTGCAAAATTTTATGATGTAGACACCAAAAGCAACTCCAACAGAAGCAAAATTTGACAAATTGGATCTAACTAAACTAAAGAGCTTCTGCACAGCAAAGGAACAGAGTGAACAGACAACCTACAGAATGGGAAAAAAATTTTGCCAACTATGCATCTGAAAAAAGTCTAATATCCAGCACCTATAAGAAACAAATTTACAAGAAAAAAAGGCCTAAGACATAAATAGACACTTCTCAAAAGAAGACATATATGCAGCCAATAATCATGAAAAAAAAGCTCAACATCACTGATCACTAGAGAAGTGAAAATCAAAACCACAATGAGATAGTATCTCACACCAGTCAGAATGGCTATTAGTAAAAAGTCAAAAAATAACAGATGCTTGTGCAGTTGTAGAGAAAAAGGAATACTGATACACTGATGGTGGGAGTATAAATTGTTCAGCTGTTTTGGAGGGTGACTCCTCAAAGACTTAAAGGGAGAAATATCATTTGACCCAGCAATCCTATTACTGGCTATATACCCAAAGGAATGTAAATCATTCTTTTATAAAGATACATGCACACAGATGTTTACTGCAGCACTATTCACAATAGCAAAGACAGAATCAACCCAAATGCCCATCAATGATTGACTGGATAAAGAAAATGTGGTACATATACACCATAGAATACTATGCAGCCATAAAAAAGAATGAGATCATGTTCTTTGCAGGGAAATGGATGGAGCTGAAGGCCATTATCCTTAGCCAGCTACCGGAGGAGCAGAAAATCAAATGTGTCATGTTCTCACTTATAAGTGGGAGCTAAATGATGAGAACACATAGACGAGAACACCACATATGGGGCTTTTAGAGGGTGGGAGGAGGTAGAAGATGTGGAAGACTAACTAATGAGTACTAGGCTTAATACCTGGGTGACAAAATAATCTGTACAACAAATCCCCATGACACAAGTTTACCTATATAAGAAATCTACACTTTTATCCCTGAACTTAAAATAAAAGTTTAAAAGGAAGACACAAACAGATCTCTGGGAAAGGTGTAACCTCAAAACAGAGTGTTATCCCTGAGTCTGCTTGCCCTTCCTTTGACTGTCTTCACTTTTCTCCTTTTGGGACTTCCTTTGAGCTCCCTCTTTACTGTCAGATCCTGCACTGAGGCAAAAACTGCCTGCGTGGTGGGAGTGCTTGCTGCAGGGAAGGCACACCTGTAAGATGAGTGGGAGGGGCCAGACACAGAACCAGAGAGGCCTTGCCTAAGCCTGGAGAAAATGAACTGTCATTGCCAGAATGGAGAAATAGAAACTAGTAGGTGCAGGCCTACACTACAAGCAAGAGAGGGATAAAAACCCACCTCCAATTTGAGGTGCAAGCGAAAGACGTGGCTAATGGAAAAATAAGTCATGAGATGAGAAGGAGCCTCAGGAGGAATTTGTCATCTCCAGTGGCATCAAGAGGTTCTGAGGTTCCAGTGACCTCTTCCTTGAAAAGATACTCTTTCTTCTCTTGTCTTTGGTGAAATAACAGGCTCCTGAGCTTCTTCCTCAGTTTCTGGGTCTTTGCTGTGTTCTTCTCCACTGGTGGATCTCTAAATGTGAGAATGTCCCAGGATTCCACCTTGAAATTTTTCCTTCTGTATGCACTCACCCCAGGTGACATCATTTGACCCATGGCTTGGAATAAATCTATATGTCAATGACTCCAGATCAACATCTCTGGACTTCAGATTTATATATCCAGAAACATTCTTCCTATCTCTGCATGGGTGTCTAAAGAGCAACCCAATCATAAGATGATCCTAAAACCAAACCCTTAATTCCTACCCCACTACAGATTGGCTTGTGATTTTCTTGGTTATGGCTTTTTTAAAATTACTTTTGTTCAACAAGTGCCCAAGCCTCAAATCTAGATGTTATCCTTGATTCCTCTCTTTCCCCTAACACCCACATTTCACCCATCAGCAACTCCTATTAAATTTGCTTCTGAAACTCACCCTGTTCTTTCACCTGGTCGACTTATTGCTGTAAGTTAATGTGTGCTAGTACATCCATTCTTCGCCTCCATGATCCATTTCCCATACTATAGCTGACTTTTAATTTAAACAACAATTCAGATCAATAACTTACAATTGTCGTTTTATTACTGTGAGAACAAAATCCACATGTTTCACCCTGATCTTATAAAGCTCTCTATGACCTGGTGCAGTGGCTCATACTTGTAACCCCAGCTCTTTGGGAGGCCAAAGTGGGAGGATCACTTGAGCCCAGGAGTTCATGACCAACCTGGGCAACACAGTGAGACCCCATCTCTACAAAAAACAAAAACATTAGCTGGGCATGGTGGTGCATGCCTGTAGTCCCCAGCTACTCAGGAGGCTGAGGTGGGAGAATTGCTTGAGCCTGAAAGGTTGAGGCTGCAGTAAGCCACGATTATGCCACTGCACTCCAGTCTGGGCTACAGAGCGATATCTTGTGTCAAAAAATATATATGAAGCCCTCCATGATCTGGCTTCTGACTTGCATACTCCCTTCTACTCCTTCCAGGCACACTGACCTGGCTTCTGTTCCTGCAACACATCAGGCACCTTCTTGTCTTAGGACCTTTGCACTTTCTGTGCCCTGAGCTTCAATTCTCTACTTCCTGATCTTTGCATGTCCAATTCCTTCTTGACATTCAATCCTCAACTTCAATATTACTTCCTCTGAGAGGTCATTCCCAAACAAACTCTCAAAAATGGCCATTCAGCTTCTCATATCACTTAATTTCAGTTCTTTACTCAACTGTATCAAAACTATCTTGATAATTTTGCTTTACTTTGCCTTATTTTCTTTTTTGTAACATTTATCTTTTTTTTTTTTTAACTTTTATATCCCATTCACCTAGAACAGTTCCTGGTACAAAGTAAAGACATGGTTAATACTTAATAAATATTAAGAAACAAATTAGCCAGGCATGGTGGCTCATGCCTGTAATCTCAGCACTTTGGGAGGCCAAGGCGGGTGGATAACCTGAGGTCAGGAGTTCGAGACCAGCCTCTACTGAAAACACAAAAAATTAGCTGGGCCTAGTGGTAGGCATCTGTAATCCCAGCTACTTGGGAGGCCGAGGCAGGAGAATTGCTTGAACCCAGGAGACAGAGGTTGCAGTGAGCCGAGATCGTGCCATTGTATCCCAGCCTGGGCAACAAGAGTGAAACTTTGTCTGAAAAAAATAAATATTAAGAAAGAAAGAAATGAATGACAGCCTGTGTTCCTAAGGTGGAGCTCAATAATATTCCCCAGTTCTTCCCTCTGTTAACTTTTTGGTGAAATGCTTTAATGTTGGGAAGTCATAAATTTGGAAATGAGCAAGAGTCTCTGTCTGACTAGGGGCCTGTTTGTGTCCCAAGAATACAGTTCCTCATTTCCAGGAGGGCTTGGTGACAGGACTGATACGGGAGACTGCCATATGGTACATTGGTATGCACCTGCCATGAGAACACTCATTGGAATAAACAGGAAAATTATGGAAAGTGGCTGGCTACAGAGGACTTGACATTTTGCCTCATGGCTCTGGGGAGAAAAAAAAAGGTAGAACTATTGAAAAAGTATATGCACATATTAATTGGCATGTCATACACCTCCCTGGAGTAACACTAGTTTGAGAAGGAGAAAGTCTTTCAACTTTTTTTATAGATGAATACCAAATACTTTTGCCTTATTATGTACAGCAGACCAAATTCTCATTGTGTGCATATGTCCAAAAATCTATGTGTGATGCATACACACTAATACCTGGAGATTAAACTAACACCACAGTAGAAAAGATAAACAAGCATATTTCTTTATTTTTTTTATTTATTTTGAGATGGAGTCTTGCTCTGTTGCCCAGGCTGGAGTGCAGTGATGTGGTCTCAGCTCACTGCAACCTCCACCTCCCGGGTTCAAGCGATTCTCCTGCCTCAGCCTCTTGAGTAGCTGAGATTACAGTTGCCTGCCACCACGCCTGGCTAATTTTTGCGTTTTTAGGAGAGATGGGGTTTCACCATGTTGGCCAGGCTGGTCTCTAACTCCTGACCTTATGATCCACCAGCCTTGGCCTCCCAAAGTGCTGGGATTACAGGTATGAACCACTGTACCCAGCCATATATTTCTTATTTATGGTTGTGTTTATACTTCTAGCTTCTAGGCAATTAATTATTTGATTTGAATGTGTATGTCCTTGTTATGAACTGTCCTAGCACATGACAAAATGACTCAGACTAATATCCTGGTTTTGAAATATAGCGTGTCAAGTGAAAGGAATGATAGAAATATTTCAGTTCTTTTTTTTTAAACACTCGAGAACAAGGTTCCAGAGATGTTACATCACTTTCCCAAAGTTCCGTAAGTACATAGCTGACACAAAGAAGAACATGTTATAGAAATGTAAACGCACTTTAATCTACTTATTAACATATTAAAAGTGAAACCCCGAACTCAAGCTAGTAATGCTGAGATGAGAAACATTTTATTCAGTTAATGAAGAGACTTTCTCTACCTCATATATTCATCAGTTCATTCTGTAATATCAAATTTGGACATATACACACATATAGACATAGATACCTGTATTCTGTCTTTTTTCACTGACCTGGATTTTTAATTTGATAGTGGCAATGCTAGTCAAGCCATTTATTTTTATGACTCAAATTTTCAATCAAGGAGTTAATGAATAACTGTGACATATTTTGTATACATAAAAGCCACACACGGTGATATCTTAACATAGAGATTTTCCAGGGACTAGTCAGGAGTTACAAATGGGAAAATTCTTAAATGGCACAGTTCTCTAAGGAACACTGACATTATTTGCAAAAGCGATGAGATACCAAGAAGATATAAAAATGCTGTGTTACTCAGGCAGAAGCATCTTTACTATACAGATAATATAGTAAAGAAGATCAAAAGCTAAAGTCAAAGTTATTTTTTGAATACTCTAATGTATTAGAGAACTTTAATTCTGTAGTCTAATTTTTAAAGTTTTATAAATATCCAATAATATCTGCTAAAAGAAAAGAGGGAATAGGAAGAAGGGGAAAAGTCAAAAAATGAAATAGTCCCCATTATACACCAAGGCAATTAAAGAGACATTTTGTGAAAAGGAAAGATGAAGGACAGAGGTCAGTTCTTTTTTTGAGACAGACTCTCACTTTTGCCCAGGCTGGAGTGCAGTGGCATGATCTCAGCTCACTGCAACCTCGACCTCCCGGGTTCAAGTGATTCTCCTGCCTGACTCCCAAGTAGCTGGGATCACAGGTGCGTGCTACCACACCCAGCTAATTTGTGTATTTTTAGTAGAGATGGGGGTTTCACTATGTTGGCCAGGCTGGTCTCAAACTCTTGACCTCAAGTGATTCACCCGCCTTGGCCTCCCAAAGTGCTGGGATTATAGGTGTGAGTCACCGTGCCTGGTGAAGATCAGTTCTTAAAGCTGTAGTGATGGTGATATCTGACTTCCAGAAACTAGACATTAACTTTGTCCACTGTTGGTGGCAACATCAAGAATTGCGCTTAGTCTTGAAGCTACATTTAGCAAGCATATTACTATTACCTTTAGATTGTATATTTATTTGGGTAGAATGGGGCACTGATTAAAAACAAGTAGAGGGGGGACTAAAGCACGCTTGCACACACAGCCCACCGTTTAGATTTGCCACTGCAGTTTTATACTTTTTAGGTTGGAGAAACAATTAATGCAGGAACAAAGGACAGGAAGAAAAAACTATCGTATTAGAGCTGGAACAGATCTAAGAAATCATCAGGTCTGTGGTCTGATGGCCACACAAGGAAGCTGAATGAAAGGGATAATTTTTCGTTGTCCCCATCTATGGGTGATAGAAACATGGAGGTTTTATTATAGTATTCTCACTAGTTTATGTATATTTGAAAATGTTAATAGAAGAGGAAGGAAAGAAAGAGAGGCTTCAAAGTCCTATGAGAGGGAAACACTGATGATTTCTCACTAAACTAATAGTAAATGCCTTGCAAAGGACTTTGCACTCAATACTTTGCACCTGTACTATGTCGAAATAAACCACGACCCATATTCTGACCCCACCTATGAGTTTTTCTCTTTTGCGGAGATTGTCCCACCAACTGCCTCAACTTTTAGAAACAACCCCTTTGAGAGGGTCAGAAACAGGGAAAGTCTGGATCAGTACAAAAACAGAAAATGAGACATAAAATCAAAACGTCCCATGCTCAGTCCTCTGTCGATCTCTGTGCCACCAGAAAGGCAAACCCTGCACAGCTGCGTCATGGACATCAGGTGGGGTACTACTTTATGGATTCTATTTGCAATCATTGTATAGACTCTCAATAGTCAGCAAGCCCAGAAATGAATGTTAGCTTTGTATGTGCCAAATTAGGAACCTGCCTTTTCGGATGCTAAATTCAGAAGATGTTTAGAAGGAGAATTAAGGGAATTTGACTTGACAAGTATTAGAAGGTAGCTCTTCATGGAAAATTGAAATGAGTAGAGACCCAGTGATATTCCAACCCAGACATTGTTTGTCCCTATGCTGCTGAGGATTTATCTGGCCACACAGGCTGAAAAACCACTAGCAATTTCAGCAAGGTCTCTTGGAAATAATTTTTAATAAAGTCCAATCAATTCACCAAAAGGTTACCATACAACATGTTAGGTGCCAAGTGTTGTGCTATGTCATAGAAATAAGATACAAATTACCTCAAGAAAGTCAAGGTCAAGTGGGTAAGATTAAGAGAAATATCAACAGTAATACATCTGACACATGTATTGCTAGGTGTTCATCCAAGGAGAAATCTCATGAAGACAGTAAGGAAAGGCTAGAAAGAGGACATGGCATTTGAGCTGAGTTTTGAAGGATGAGTAGGAACTCACCTACTGAAGGTATGGAAAGGGAGCACATTGCAGGATGACAGAGCAGCATGAACAAAGTTCCTGAACTACACACAGGCATGAAATGTACATACTCCATCTACTGGGTGGGTCGGTCTTCGGGCAAACATGGTATGCCTTTGATGAGTGAGGCGCTATGTCCCCAAGCTGGGTGGGAGTGATGCAAATAGCAATCAGATGTGGAGTCTGCCCAGAGGGGATCACTGTGAAGCCTGCTTATGGTTGCTGGTGAGGGTCTCACCTGCACTTGAGCTGGAGGTCAGGAAACAGAAAGGGCTCTTTTCCTACCCTGGGCATGAACAACCCTCACAGAAGGAAACTCAAGCACCCCCTCCCCCCGCCACCCCACCAGCACAGGGATTTAGAAGCAAGTGGAATGGGAACACAAGGCAAGCTTTAGGCACAATTTCTAAGACAGCAAAGCATGCCTCTGTCTTTGGATTTGCTTAGATCTCATTTTTCTTACCATCTGCTTCTTGTCACCCCTGCTCCCAACAGTGGTTCACCTACAACCGTTTGGGCCTCTAATACTCAACAACCCCCAGCCCCCTTTACCCTAGATTACCTTTCCCAGAAATGGCTTATTCTAAAACTGTGCCCTTTCTCCCAAAAAAACTTCTATTCTCAACTACAGGGACCTCAGCTTAAAGGAAAATGAGCAAAGTGAAATAGTCCTTAGTAAGCTATGAATGATGCAGATTCTCTCAAATCTCTGTGGGGACTAATCTTTTAATAGCACCATTTAACTCAAATTCTAGGTGGCATTTCTGGCAGTTTGAAGGGAATGTCTTAGGATCAGGACTTGTTTCAGTGATTCATATAGTCTACAACCAGAACACAGGCTCCACCACCCACATGGAAGCTGACCCTGGGAACTGGGAGGGAAACAATCATTCTTAGGTTGCCCTTTTTTTTTTTTTTTTTTTTTTAGATAGGCTCTGGCTCTGTTGCCCAGGTTGGAGTCTAGATGGCACCATCATGGCTCACTGCAGCAATGCGCTCCCGGGCTCAAGTGATTCTCCCACCTTAGCCTCTCAGGTAGCTGAGACTACAGGTGTGTGCCACCATCCCTGCCTAAGTTTTTTAACGTGTGTGTGTGTGTGTGTGTGTGTATGTGTGTGTGTGTGTATATATATATATATATATATATATTTTTTTTTTTTTTTTTTTTTTTTTTTTTTTTTGTAGAGACACTGTCTCACTATGTTACCCAGGCTTCTTAGGGCTTTCTAATTTGCTCACCTGCCTGAGAGAGGAGACAGCTGCTGCTGTTCTCTTTCTCAAATCTGTACCATGGTGAGCCCTAGGCTGCTCTGGGCTGCTCTGTCTCTCCATGAAGGCCTACCAAAGCCAGTTTGAGAAAGGTCATGGGAGAGAGCTGCCTAGAAGCAAGGTAAACATGCTTCCAGTACCAAGGTCTCCCCTGATCAGTTCCAGCCACCAAAAATCAGTGCATTCAGCCAGGGACTCATGGCAGCCCTGCCACTTCAGAGAGGCCTCTTATTCCTCACTTCATCCCCCCCCCACCTTGCTAGATTTCCTTGTTCCTTCTCCCAGGTGACCAGGCATTCCAGAACTGTTCACAGGAATTTGGTCCAGATCTAGCATCTTCTCTCCTAGCCACTAGACGCTCAGCCCTTGCCCCATTTTCCACTTCAATTCGGACTTTCTAGGAGGTCTTGAATTCATAGGTCCCCATCATTGGTACACTAAATCCCATATTTTCTTCTGGGACACAGTCCTGACAAAGCCTTCTCTAGCTCACATCTCACCCCAGCTGGGACCCCTCTGAAAAGAGAATTGATCTTTTGGAAACTAAAGCACCAGGCCCTCCTCAAAGCCTTAGTTTACATATCCACAAATGAGACTAGCCTGTATCCCAGGTGGTGGTTCCTGCAGTAGTGCCACATGGGCTAGTGGTCGCTGAAGCTCATCCTCCTGCAGCTGGGCGTGTTATCACCCTAGTGGTCTCACAACCAGAAACGGCGGCTTTGAAAGAGATCATAACCAAACTCTTGCCAAACTAAAAGGATCAGGAGTCTGGAATGTTTTCACCCCTTTGTTTCTCCAGTTTCAGGAAAATAGACAAAAGTAATCTCTAGGGGTGAGGGGAATCTTATCGGCCGAAGAGAACTCAAGGAAACCTCAGCTGTTTTGCAGGCTCATTTGTTTATTTTCTATGCGGTCACCCTGATAGCCCCACTGGGCTCACTTCCCTTTCCCTGTAAACAACTGGCTCTAATTAAACTTTTTCTGTTAGCTAAAGGTATATAACCTTGGAGAGTCCATAAAAAAAATGGCTTCACTCTTAAGACTTCAAAAAGCGCGTGGTCCCTTTGTCAGGCCCTTGACAAGGTTAATTTATGTCGTTGCTATCTTACTCTGAAGGATTCTGGTTACTTCACATCTGTTCTCTGTCTAATCTTTGTACGAACATTGTGGTGGTCTTGGCAGCTCAATGCATCTAGTGGGCTCTTAACTGTTTCCTGCCCAAAAGGTCCAGGCTTTCAGATTGGATTTTTCTCTTCCCTCTTTGCCCTCGTAAAAGCTTTCAATTTCCTCTCACAGTGATCTGGCTGTTTCATGTTCTCTGACTCCAGCATGGAGGAACTCTCCCGCTCCCCAGACTGGGCGATTGCAAGAAGAGACTAAGTAGTCCTAGAAGGGAAAAAGGCAATGATTATTTCATTTGTGAAACAGAGAGAAAAGATTATGAGAGGGGAAATGATGCAGGAAAATATCTATGGTAGAGAATGTTTTTCAACTTGTGGTTGCAATTACGATTTTTTTAATATTGAATAGAATAAACATCAGAGTATATTACATTAGTAAGGGCATTCTTTTGTAAAATGTTTGCTTTCATTGTATATGCCTGTGTGTGTGTGCATACATGTGTATATTCTGGTTTAAAATTTAAAATGCACTTCTTCTAAGTTGCAGTCAAAATAGTTGAAAACCACTGGTGCGGTGCATTTGGAGTAGAATCTCCACTCTGCCACCCTATCATTTTCTACCAACACAATTGTGAGCAAGTCCATTACCTTCTCTGAGTCTTTGATTTCTCATCTGCGAATTGGGAATATTATGTGGGTCTACATACTTCACAGGATTGTCGAGAGGACCCCAGTAACAGTGTGTAAGTTTATACCAAAGCTCTAGACCAATCAACATTCACTTCACAGACCAGAAAGAGCTCCACAAATATCCTCAACAACAGTGCTGGATGGCAGAAAACAGAAAGCCTCAGACTCCAGGTTGGCTTCAAACCTTCACATATTTTACTTCTTCAGCAATATTTGTTAGGTGCCTACTTTGCATCAGGGACTATGTTAGTGGATAGGAATAAACAAAGTTCTTGCCTTCATTTTGCTTATATTCTAGTGAAGGAAGACAAATTTTAAAAATAGTGAATGATATGTTAAATTCTGCAATGAATACAAATAGACAAATGCATCTGTTAGTAATTTTATCTAAGAACTCATGCAAGTTCTTTTAACAAGGTTGGTGGCTGACCATGTTAGGAAATCACTGTTTGTTTGTGCTGCTTTACAGTCATGTGCTACGTAAGGTCTCCAAAGACTTTTCTTCAGGAGCTTTCTGGGGCAGTCAGCCTTGGGCTTCTCTCAGTTATGTCACCATTAGTTTTAATAAAAATAGGCCCTGAATTAACAAGAAGGGCTTCTTCTCCAGAAGGTAAACATATGGAATTTATTGCCCAACCTAGTTGTAAAAGCCAAAACATAAACAGGTTCAAGACAGGTTTAGATAAATACATGGGTAATAAATGCATATGGCACTACAGATTCTTAAAGGACATTATACAAGCTATAATAAGGGACCTTAAGAGACTCTGGGTGCTCTCAGCTCCTTGAGACTTAAGTCTCAAATGTCAAGCTTTGTTGATTAATTTTAGCACCAAAGTCCAAATCAGCAAACCACAGAAGTGGATCATAGACCACGTGAAGCAATAGGACAGCTGGTGGACTAGGGTTAGGAAACCTGGGGCCACTTTCTAGCTGCTAGTTTTAACAAGTCAGTTAACATTTCTAAGGCTCACTTAGCCCTAGGTAAAACCATTAGTCTCAATGGCCTTTGATGACCCACTCAACATGGGAAAAACAAAACCAGAAAACACCTGATATGAAATTTTATGAGATGCTACTCCCGTTTGTAGATAAACCAGCTGGTTACCGCCATGATACTTTGTGAAGAAATAAGGTGCTTGTGAATTAGCCATGATCCCAGATCTGATCTTCAGTGTCACATACTCAGAGTGTTGAAGTTTTCAGCACATTGAAAGTGAGACTGCTTCTCGAAGGCAGTGCACATTAACCAAGCTAAGAGAGATTTATATGTAACAGAAATTCAAATTTTTACTAAAAATGCAAAAAAAGATGGTCTAAGACAATGTCTGCAAACGACAGCTTATGGGCCAGCTCTTCATGACCCTGTTTGTGTAAATTAAGTTTTATTGGAGCACAGCCCTGCCCATTGGTTTACCTGTTGTCTATGGTGGATTTCCCCAGACAGTGGCGGAGCTGAATCATTGCAACAGAGACAATGTGGCCTGCAAAGCCTAAAACACTTAGAACTATGCCTTGCCTTTTACAGAAAAAGTTTGCCAAACCCCGATGAGAATACTTTTGTCAACACAATTAGCACATCCTGTTGAAGGAGTAGAGTGAGAAGTTTGCTTAGTGAGCAAAGGAGCAGAATAGATGGGCTTGAGCAGTATTAAGGAGTAGTTCTCAGCTAAGAAAGCGTGAGACACAGTTGTCTATTACAGGGAGCATCTTGCTAGGGAAGCCATCACATTAAAATCCACAAATCAAGTTTCTTTTTCCTTTGGGCTATGCTTGAATGAACATTGCCAATATTTGCTTTTCTTTTGTTACTACGTCTCCATTGCTGAATAATCCCCTGCAGACCAATACATTCCTTATGTAGCATAATCAAAATTGGTTGTATTTCCTCCCTCCAAAGAACCCACCTCAAAGCAGTCACACATGTGAAGGAAATACAGATATGACAAAGCTATGAACTGTAACACAGATGTGGACTCAAGATCTCAACTGGTGGTAAAGGGTAGCTACTCTTTGCAATGTAGCTAGTTTTTGAAAATCATCTTAACTGCCTTTCCCATATTAAGTTTTAAAAATTTCTTTCTCCCTCTTCAGTATTTGACTTTTCATCTTCAGTCTTTTTTCCATCATGTAGGCATACCATCTTTCTTATTTTATTTCTGGGCACCACAGTGCTATTTCTTATATATATCAACTTAGTTTCTCTCAGCTTCTCCTAATTATGTCCTGTATGCCTCACAAAGATTTCATGGATAACCAAGCAAAAGAAGAGAGGAGGGAAGAAAGGGAGGGAAAAGAGACAGGAAGAAAAGAGAATAGAAAAAAAAAACTTATGATTTTGAAATCTTATCCCTGCCATATTTCAATATGTAAATTAGTATTGTTGAATTACGCCCCTCACTAAAAAAGGTATGTTGCAGTCCTAACTACCATTACCATAGAATGTGATCTTATTTCAAAACAGGGTTGTTGCAGCTTTAAACATCAAGTCATGTGGAAGTAGGATGGGCCTCTAATCCAATGTGATGGGTGTCCTTGTAAGAAGGTGGCCACGTGAAGACAGACAAACCAGAAGAATGACAAGCAACAATGAAGGTAAAGATTGGAGTGACGCAGCTGTAGGCAAGGAACGCCCAAATTGCAGCCAACACCAAACTCTAGGAAGCTAGGAAAAGCCAAGGAAGGATTCCCCTGCAGACTTCAGAGGGAGTAAGGCTCTGCTGTCATCTTTTTTTCCAGTTTTATTACAGTATAATAATTTTTATGCGTTTATGGTGTACAATATGACATTCTGATATATGTATATACTGCGAAACGATTAAATCAAGCTAATTAACACATTCATCATCTCACACACTTTTCTTTTGGTGAGAATATTTAAGATCTACTCTCAGCTATTTTCTAGTGTACAGTACATTATTAACTATAGTCACCATGCTGTACAAGAGGTCTCCAGAACTTATTCTAATTGAAACTTCTGCCCTTTCGCCAACATCTCTCCATTCCCCTCTGCATTCCAGGCCCTGGTAATGACCCTTCTGTTCTTTCTATGAGATCAACTTTTTTAGGTTGCATATTTAAGTGAGATAATGTGGCATTTATCTTTCTGTGCCTGGCTTATTTCACTTAGCATGATGTCCTCCAGGTTCATCTATGTTGTTACACATGGTAGAATTTCCCTCTTTTTTAAGTTGAAATAGTACTCAATTGCATATGTATACCACATTCTCTTTATCCGTTCAGCCATTGATGGACACTTAGTTTGATTCAATGTCTTGGCGATACTAATGGCTATACTAATTTACATTCTCACCACCAATGTACAAGGGTTCCCTTATCTCCATATCCTTGCCAACACTTATGATCTTGTCTTTTTGATAATAGCCATTCTAACAGGTTTGAGGGGTTATCTTAATGTGCTTTTAATTACATTTCCTTGATGATTAATGATACTACATTTTTTCACATTCACACACCTGCTGCCATTCAGGTCTTGTTCATATAATTTTTCATCGTAGTCTCTAATCCTTTATAGTTGCACTATCAGCTGTAATGTCTCATCATTCATTTATTATTTGACTTTTAGATGGCCGAGCTATGGTTTTGTCAATTTTATCTATCTTTTTCACAAAACCAACTCTTAGTTTTATTGATGTTTTATATTGTTTTTTCTCATCTCTTTTTTATATTTCTACTTCAACCTTTCTTATTCTTTCTACTAACTTTGCTTCCTAGTTCATTCTTTTTCTACTTCTTTGAGGTGTAACATTAGGCTGTTTGAAGTATTTTTTTAAATGTAGATGTTTATTGCTATAAACTTCTCTTAGAAGTGATTTTGCTGCATCTTATGTGTTTTGGTATGGTTTGTTTCCATTTTGTCTCAAGATTATTTCCCTTTTGTTTTTCTTTATTCATTTGTTTAGGATGATGTTTAATTTCCATATATTCATAAATTCCCCCATTATTTTTGTATTATCCATTTCTAGTTTCATACCATTGTAGTCAAAAAGATACTTCATATCATTTCAATCTTCCTGAATTTATTAAGACTTGTTTTATGGACTAACATATGACCTATCCTAGAGAATGCTCCCTATGTACTTGAGAAGAATATGTATTCTGCTGCTGTGGGATGGACTGTTCTGTATGTCTGTTATGTTCATTTGGTCTAAAGCATAGACAAATTCAATCTTTCCTTATTGGTTTTCTGTCTGGATGATCTGTACATTGTTAAGAATGGAGGGTTGAAGTCTCCTATTATTGTATTGCTATCTGTCTCTTCTTTTAGAGCTATGAATTTTGCTTTATGTGCATTTAAGTGCTATGATGTTGGGTGCCTACATATTTATCATTTTTTTTTTCTCAGATGGAGTCTTGTTCTGTCACCCAATCTGGAGTGCAGTGGTACAATCTCAGCTCACTGCAACTTTCGTCTCCCTGGTTCAAGTGATTCTCCTGCCTCAGCCCCCTGAGTAGCTGAGATTACAGGTGTGCGCCACCACACCTGGCCAATTTTTGTATTTTTAGTAGAGATGGGGTTTCACCATGTTGGCCAGGCTGATCTGGAACTCCTGAACTCAGGTGATCCACCTGCCTCGGCCTCCCACAGTGCTGGGATTACAGGCATGAACCACCACATCCAGCAACAGTTATTATATCCTCTTGATGAATTGACCTTTTTGTCATTATATATCAGCCTGCTTTGTCTCTTTTTACAGTTTTTGATTTAACATCTCATTACTAAGAGTCGCTTAGTACCCTGTGCTCTCTTTTAGTTTCTGTTTGTATGAATCTTTTTCCATCCCTTTAATTCCAGTTTATTTGTATCCTTGCAGGTGAGGCAAATCTCTTATAAATAGCATTTAATTTTACTATTAAAATCTTTTCAAACTCCTCTATTTATTTACATTAGATAATTTAATCTACCTACATTCAGAGGAATTATTGATAGGTAAAGACCTACTACTGCCATTTTGTTACTTATCTTCTGGTTGGCCAGGCACAGTGGCTCACACTTTAGTCACAGCACTTTGAAATGCTGAGGCGGGTGGATTCCTTGAGCTCAGGAGTTCAAGACCAGCCTGGGCAATGTGATAAAAACCCATTTCTACCAAAAATGCAAAAACTAGCTGGGCATGATGGTGCATGCCTGTGGTTCCAGCTATTTGGGAGGCTGAGGTGGGAGGATCACTGGAGCCTGGGAAGTCAAGGCTGCAGTGAGCTGTGATCACATCATTGTACTCCAGTCTCAGTAACAAGGCAAGACCCTGTCTCAAGTAAGTTTAAAATTATCTTCTGATTGTTTTGTAGATTCTTTGTTCCTTTGTTCCTCTTATTGTCTTTATAATTTCATAATTTTCAGTAGTGGTATGCTTTGATTCCTTTCTCTTTATCTTTTGTGCATCTACGATAGGTTTTTGCTTTGTGGTTATTATGAAACATTTTGTAACAGTTTAAGCTGATAATTTTAATTGCATACAAAAACTACATGTTTACTCCATTTTAGTTTTGATTTCATAATGTCTTTTTATATTGTGTATCCCTTAAAATTATATTTTTTAATAATTTTCTTTTACCTTTTATACTAGAAATAAGTGATTTTACATACTACAATTACAGTTTTAGAGTATTCTGAATTATGTACTTACCTTTACCAGTGAGTTTTATAATTTATATGTTTTCATGTTACTAATTAGCATCCTTTCATTTCCGTTTGAAGAATTCTTTCATTTTTTTTTGTAAGGCAGGTCTAGTGGTGATAAACTCCTTCCATTTTCCTTTTCTGGGAAAGTCTTCATCTCTCCTTAATTTCTGAAGAACAGCTTAGTCAGGTAAAGTATTATTGGTTTACATTTTTTTCTTTCAGGGCTTTAAATGAATATTATGCCATTCTCTCTTGGCCTGCAAAGTTTCTGCTGAGAAATTCACTGATAGGCTTAAGGAGTTCCCTTGTATGTGAGGATCCTTTTTTCTCTTGCTGCTTTTAAAATCCTCTTTGCCTTTTGACAGTTTGCTTATGATAGGTCTTCTTTTGATTGAATCTAGCTGGAGATCTTTGAGATTCCTGTGCCTGGATGTTTATACATTTTCCAAGATTGGGGAAGTTTTCAGACATTAATTCTTTAAATAAACTTTGTCTCTATTCTCCTTGAATTCTACAATGTAATTGTTAGCTCTTTTGAAGATATCCCATAAATCTTGTAGGCTTTTCACTCCTTTTCATTTTCTCCTCTGATCAAATATTTTCAAATTTCCAGCGTTTGAGTTTACCAATTCATTTTTCTGCTTGATCAGTTCTGTTAGTAGTCTCTATTGCGCTTTTTTATTTTATTCATTGTATTCTTTAGCTCCAGTTTGTTTGGTTCTTTGCAATTATTCCTATCCCTCTGTTAAACTTCTAATTTTATTTGTATGATTTTCTGATTTCATCAAGTTGTCTCTGTTCTCCTGTAGTTCACTGAGCTTCCTTAAAATAATTATTTTGATTTTTGTCAGGCAATTCATAGATCTCCATTTTGGAATGATCGATTATTGGAAAACTGTTGCATTCCTTTGGTGGTATGTTTGTTTTTTCATGTTTCTTACTGCCTTGTGTTGAGGTCTGTGCATTTGATGGAGTGATCATCTCTTTCAAACTTTATAGACTGGTTTTGGCAGGAAAAGGCCCTACATTATGGCTACATTCTAGGGCACTGGTTGGGTGGAGTGCAGTGGTTCTGGCTCCAGTGAGGGTGCAGCAGCATAACCTCCACCCAGGTCTGTCATCTGAGGTTGGCATTAGCAAAGAATACAGTGCTCCTCTGCAGCCAGTGCTGTAGACATCTTTGGTAGCAGTGAGGGCTGTTGGAGTGTTGTGGTGAAGGCTACTGATTTCCTCCTGATTTTTTATTCCACCACGGAAATTGTGGCCAAGGAAATCCCTTCTTGGTTCTGAGTCCAGCTTACAGGTGCTTGCAGTGGCACTGAGGTCTAATGTGTGACACTCATGGAATGGTCACAGAGCCAGAAACTAGATGATTGGCACATGTGAGCATGTGAGGGACCCACAGCTCTAAGGTCCAGGGCAGCAATGGCACTGGTGTCTCATTGATAATGGTGTGAGAGATGTGGGTGTTTTTGGAGCAACCACCAAGCTAGAGTCTGAAACATAGCTGTATATAGACCTATAGCATCTCCAGAGTTCAACATATGGGCTAACTCACTGTGGCAGCAGAGCCAGTGTCTGAAGTTCAGGTATGCCCAGAGACCACAGCTCCTTGGCCCAGGGTGTGGACTAGCTCATTACAGTGGTGGCTTCAGTTTCTGAGGCACAGGTGTGTACGGTGCAGCTGGAGAGCCAGGTTTGGAGTGCATACATACGAGATGCTGCATCACCTCAAAGATCTGGGGTTGGCTCACTGTTGAGGTGACTCAGGTATCAAAGGTATAGGCACTCATGGAGCAGCAACCAAACTGGTATCCTTAGTGTGGGTTCACACAGAGCAACCAAGGCTCCAAAGCCCAGGGCACGGCTAATATTCAGCAGTAGGATTGTCAGTGTTTGAGGTGTGGACACATGCAGTATGTTTGCAGACCCAGGGACTGGAATACAGGTACTTACAGAACAGTTGTGGAGCTGGGGTCTGGAGTGCTGACATACACAAGAGTGACTGCAGGTCCAGGGTCTGAAGTAATGCCAGGTTTGGAAAGGTGGTGTCTCTAGTACCAGGGCAGCACAACTGGGTGCTTGTGGATGGCGGGGCAAGGTGCAACATCATCTCCTTTACCAGGAGAGGGGATCAACAACAGGAATTGCTTTAGTAACTTAGTAACCGCAGTAAAGAAAGATCCCAGTGTCTTCTGCAAAAGCAGCCATTAGGGACAGTGTCACCTCCTATATAGTTGATCCTGGTAGCCTCTCCCTTTTTCTTTGATCCTAGCCATCTTCAGACACTTCAGGATCTCCCCTGAAATCCTTTGTGTACTTATTCTCCACTTTTGCTCGACTGTGTTGTAGATTCTTAATTGGGCTCTTGAGCCCTCCCAAGGCTAATTTTGTTCATGGATCACTACGTATTTGTTCATTTTTGTCAGGGGATGAAGACTGGTCTCTGTCACTCTGCCATCATGCTAATGTCACTTTCTCACTGAGGTCATCTTAATTTTATGCTCTTCATCTCCAGAACCATGAGACAATGAATTTCTGCTGTTTTAAGCCACCTAGATTGTGGTGCTTTGTTATAGCACCCCTGACAAACTAAAACATAGATACATTTAATCACATCTTGTGCTTCAGTACAAGGCTTTGTGCACCCCTAATCTATTTCAGAGCACTGACTTTATAGCTGAACACTGAGGGAAATCCATTTCTTTTTTTCTAGTTGTTTTTGTTTTGTTGTTGTTGTTTTGGAGCTCCTCGTATTTGACCCCACTTACTTCCTACACCTGGGAGAGCAGACATTTTCCTATATGAAATGTTTGTTTCTTGTCTATTCCATAAATGGTTTTTAGAAAAGTTTATACAAGATCCTGTATCTTGTGCAAGAGCACATTCACTAAAACATATGTGAAAGTACTTTTCCTTAGACATCTCTAACACAGAGTTCTCTTCCATGGGCATACAGTGGGTTAAGAAACTGAAGCCCTCACCTCCAAAGGCCCTTAGTTTCTATGACCATGATTTACTGCACTACCCATTAACCATCACACCTGGAACCAGCCCATGCTCCTCCCTCAAAATCAGACACAACCCACGTAGATCAACATCCTTAAAGAAACATAGAAACTCACACCAGTTCTGGCTCAGTCACTGGTAAATAGCAGTGGTGATGATGACAGGGGTCTTTGGCTTTTTAGGCCCTAAACTTAGCTCAAGAATTTTGATTCATAGCTGGACACAAAATACTGTGTGAACACTGATTAGCAGGTGGTCCCATCAGGTGGATGAATTGCTTATGCTTTCTCCATAGCTATTCACAGTTCATTTTCCCTTCAGAATTTTTAGGTAAGAGTTTGGAACTCTTGCATGTTTGGGTTTCAGATTCTGGAAAGAATGCAATGAAATTTTTTGGCACCCTCTATTGAGTGATTTATGTGCTGTTCCCATTGGATAATTTGTTTTACGCATGTGTGACAGGGTTGGTGCTGGACTTCTGCTTTGGAAACCCTTGCTTCAAATTTGCATGTGTTTGGCCCTTCTGGATCCTTCAACTTGACATTTGGCTGAAAAAACTCTTCCCAAGAGACAGGTACACTACATTCTGAGAAAAAGAATCCTGAGATCCTTTCCCTCCTTTTTTCCATTGGGAAGAACAATTAAGGAGCAAAAAGTAGAAACTTTGCTTCTTAATATAGGAACACCAATTCAGAGATTGGCAGAGAAAATACCCAGCTAAAATAACTTGGAAATATGTTGGAAATTTCTTACAGGAACATGATGTATGGAGACAAAATAATTGAAACAAAAATTGCTGAGGCCTCCAACAAGCAGCAGAGCAGCAATCTCTGCTAAGGCATTTGCTTGGAGTTTGTCTTTGATCATAGATGACTAGTGATGCTTCTAGTTCTGAAAATGGACATTGCCCGTGTTAAACAGAAAGGACTGCAAACAGATCATTTCCAAGTTACCCTGAAGGTAGCAATGTTTAAGCATCAGCCCTCTTGAAATAATTTTTTTTACAGACATTTTCTCAGACAGTTGCAAATTAGCTAGATTCATCCATAATATCAGCCCCAATGTCTTATAATTTTTTGAGCTGGGAGATGGAAGAGACATTTTGTTGGGTTTTAGATAGGCTGTTGAATCTATTCAATGTGCCACCACTGTCAGATGATAAGATAATATAGTTTCAATCCTTCATTATTAGTGGAGGGCCCTGCAGGGTGAAGGGCCAAACCCACAGTGCAATATCAGAACACCAGTGCTAACAGAGTTCACAGCTGGAAGCATGGCTGGCTTCAACAGGAACGCTGGATTCACACAGAAGAACTGAATTTAGCTTATTAATATCTTTCTTTAGGGTATTAAATGATTTTATAGTAGTCAGCCACATGCTTTGTGTCTTGGGATAGACAGATATGCCCAGATCCATCCCTCAGTAACATAAAGATAAATCTGGGTGCTCTTTGAGAGGGCATTGTAGGAATGAGGGTTCATGCCTCAGACAGACAGCATGTTGAAAAGAGTTTAGCCAAAGAGAATGTAGTGAAGTAACAGAGCTAAGAGAGCTGTCAAGAGATGTTAAAGTGCTCAGGGACTAGCAACAGTGGGAACCTGTTACTACTCCTGATCCTAAAGGTCACAGGGAGGCAATGGTGTTATCGAAGTCAAGAGAGTTGAAATGATGGAAGAGGGGCACCTGGCCAGTCCTTTTTCCATAGATGATTTTGTTGTTGTGACAGAGTTTTTGCTCTGCTGCCCAGGCTGGAGTGCAATGGTGTGATCTTGGCTCACTGCAACCTCTGCCTCCTGGGATCAAGCGATTCTTGTGCCTCAGTCTCCAGAGTAGCTGGGGTTACAGGTGCCCACCACCACAGCCAGCTAATTTTTATATTTTTAGTAGAGACAAGGTTTCACCATGTTGGCCAGTCTGGTCTCAAACTCTTGACCTCAGGTGGTCCACCTGCCTCGGCCTCCTGAAGTGCTGGGATTACAGGCTTGAGCCACCATGCCCGGCCATCATAGATGATTGAGCCACTTCCAGAACTGCTATGAGGCAAGCAGGCAATAGAGGAATAAATAGTTGGCCCCTCTCATTTCACTTCCCAGCCTGCAGTCTCCTGAAGGTGCCCCACCTTTTACCCAAACTCATGGAAAATACTGGACAAACATTCCCTGAAGAAGCTGTCTGTACATGGCAGCCTCTTTAGTAGAGTGGAGAATGGATTTGGGGTTGAGGAAGAAGCAGAGAGAAAATGATGTTTGGCACAGGCATCTAAAAATGAAACAAGTCTCTCTCCTTTGTATAAGGTGTGACCATAGATTACCTTGAGGTGAATCACTTTTGTTCTAGTTAGAGTCACTGACATCATTCACTGACCCTCCTCCAATACCCATGCTCACCCTATTCACTATGTTCATGTAGGGTAGATAGGTATTCCTTGCTGAGGGAGGGGAAAATAATAAGGAAGACTGCAGTTGCCAGAAAGATATAGAACTTGAAATAAACCTTGGTATGGAAATGTGGTTTCTGAAGAAGAAAATATCTACTAGTTTACAGAGAAGACTCCTAAAGGGGAGCTAGCCAAAATGACAGAAGGCACCTGGGCTAGTGACAAGGGCCTCCTGGATTGATGTTCCAATAGGAAAGCTGATTTTGCACCATGACTGGCCAAAATAGAAGACTCTCCAGATCTAGCCACTCAGAGCCAGCAGTGTACGTGAGGAACAATGGCTGAGTGTGGGAATGTGAGCCAGAGTTGTGGTCTTGGCACCAAACATAGGTCACTGCTATTAACTGGACAGGGACCTAGACTAGCAAGGATATCCCAGATGGAGTGGACAATTATCCATCCAACTGGCATAACCTGTGTTCAATTACAAAGGCAACTGGCAGCAAGAAATAACAGCAAGTGAACTGATCAGAATCAGATCCCTTCTGAATGTGCACCACAGACTGGGGAAGTGACCTATTATATCACCTTTCAGGAGCCTTCTGCTCAGATAGGGAGACAAGACTTACATAGAGAACAACACAAGAAAGTGTACAAGATTGGTTTTATGTGCCAAAGGATTTCAGGGACTGGAGGGATTGTTATGGATGGTCACAGGAGGATCATGGAGGCTGGACTGAGCCCAAAAGAATGAAGACTGCTTGGGAAGGCAAAGGAGAGTGTTAGAAGAAAGCCACATTCCACGCAAAGGTTTCCTACGTGCAAATGCATAAGGCATGCTGGGAAGCTGATGAGTAACTCATCTGGCTAGAGAAGACTGCACTGAACACATCTGAGGGACAGAGGCGATGAAAACACTGTTTAAAGAAAATCACTCCTTGTGGATGCCAGATGGAGTGCATTGGGCAACAACTGGAGGTAAGGAGACGAGCTAGAAAACTGCTGGCTGGGAAATAGTGTGGGCATGAAGGTATAAGGGCTCAGACTGGTGGGGATAGAAGACAGGCTGACTCAGGAGACACTGATTGATAAGCAATGATTAACAGGCCTTGATGACTAATTGAAAGTGGAGGGGTGAGCCGGGTGTGGCAGCTCACGCCTGTAATCTCAGCACTTTGGGAGGCCCAGGTGGGCGGATCACGAGGTCAGGAGATCGAGGCCATCCTGGCTAACAAAGTGAAACCCTGTCTCTACTAAAAATAGAAAAAATAATTAGCCGGGCATGGTGGCAGGCACCTGTATTCCCAGCTACTTGGGAGGCTGAGGCAGGAGAATGGCATGGCACGAACCTGGGAGGCAGAGCTTACAGTGAGCCAAGATCGCACCACTGCACTCCAACCTGGGCAACAGAGCGAGACTCTGTCTCAAAAAAAAAAAAAAAAAAAAAAAAAAGAAGAAGAAGAAGAAGAAAGGGGAGGCGTTGAGAAGAGGAGGAACCAATAATGAGCATAAGGTTTGCAACCTTACTGACACAGAAAAGGACGGTATTGTAAAGAGATATGACATATTAGTTGGGTGAGGGACCTAATAGCTTAGTGAAATAAATATTAATTTCATGCTTTAGTAAATTGGGAAGACAGTCATTGGAGATATTCTTCTACAGATAAATCCTTCACCTGGGCTCAAGAGAGCTCATTAAATGACACTACTGCCCACCAATTTCTCAAGCCCCAAACCTAAGAATCATCCTTATCAACTCCTTCTCCATTACTCTCAAAACTAAATCGGTGACCAAACTCTATTAATTTTACTTTTCTCTCAAATCCACCTACTTGCCCCAGTCCCATACTCTTTACCTTAGAGTAGACCACCATCGTTTTTCATCTCAAATCAGCCATGATCTGCCCTTCAATCACTTTCCACAAGAAAACCACCAAGTTCTTTCTGACTTAAACATCTGACCCTGCCATCTACTGATTTTATACCTTTGGTGGCTCCCTCAGGATAAAGCCTTAACAGAACATAACGGTCTTCTCATAGTTGATGCCTATTTCATTCTCTGCCTTCATCCCTCATTGTTCTATGGTTCACATTCTATGTCCAGCCATATTGAGCTATTTACATTTCCTTAGATGTGTCAACTTCTCTCACTTCCAGTCTTGCACAACTGCTCCTCTGTTTGGAGTGTCTTTGACACTGCATCATTCTCACATTTAACGTCAAAATAGCCTTTCATCCAGGAGCCTTTGCTGACCCCCAATGCCAGATTACGTAACTCTTCTTTGTGCTTCTTTAATACTTTATTCACTCCTCTAGCATAGTTGGTATCACTATGTACAGTGAATTGCTTATTTATCTGACTCCTACTCTAAACATATATGCTCGGCCATTTTAAAAAGTATGTAATTGGTGAATAAATAGCACAAATAGAAACATGATTTCATGAATATGTAAATCAATTAGACAAGCAAACATTGAATACCTACTATTTGCCATGCCCTATGCTAGGAGTGGGGAATAAACTGGCAAATACACTCCTGCAAACAAGTGTACAACTCATATCATACAGTCAGTGGTAAGTCAGCAGATATGATGAAGGTTCTCAGTAATACTGAAGAATCAGAAAGGCATAATTGAAAGGGCCTTTACTTAAAACTCAGACTGAGATTCAAATTCTTTCTCAAATTCATTTTTATAGTCTTAAACAAGATGCTTAACCTCTTGAACCCAGTCCTTTTATCTATGATGAGAATATAAATCTGATTTTGTATCTTATTTTGATTAAATAACAACTCTGGATGTCATGTAGTACCTGTGCTCAATAAATGCTATTTCCTTTCCTTTATACGTGGTGTTCTTATATTTATGCTTTCACTTGTTTGGAACTTAAAACATCTTCAGATGTATCTTGTTAAAATATAACTAAGGTCAAGGGATAGGTACAGGGTAGAATTTAATTGAGAACTTTTGTTGAGGGGAAGAAGGAAACTGACCCTGGGAAGTGAGTTTAATACTGTTAGAGAAGAGAGAATGGCCCAGAAATTGAGACTCGGAGACTGAGACTGCTTTCTCCAGCCAGCAATGAACGTGCAGAGGAGGAGAAGAGGGATCCAATTGGCATGTTTGCCGAAGGCTGACACTGGCCTACTAACTTGGAAATCACTAATAGTTTGAAAGTCTGTAAGTGTTTTCCAGCCACCGTGAATCCAGTTCCTTCACATCTCTAACACATTTTCTCCTTCCTTCTGACCAGCTCCAAAGGACTTCAGTGTGACAGACCCATGAGCAACAGGAACAGCAGAGCAAGACTGAAGTCTAGCTCTGCTTCTAGCTAACTGTATACCTTTGCATCTTCACTTTCTTTATTCAATCAGTTCTTTTCCTGCCCCTCAGTGATAAGCAGTTTGGGTATCTCTGCTAAATTTCTTAGGAAATTAAAAAGTCCCATCGCCCCCACGTGCTCCCGTGCATCTGCTGTGTTTGTGTCCTCTTCTCACTGTCATTTCCAAAACAAGGTTTCAATATAGTGCTGGGTTATCCCTTGTGAGCAACAGTGAAAACTGGCTGCAACTGAGTAAGAGTAAAGAAAAAACAAACAAGTGAAACAAAAATCACATCAAAAGCAAATGAAGGGCCAGCCACAGTGGCTCACACCTGTATACCCAACACTTTGGGAGACTGATGCAGGCAGATCACTTGAGGTCAAGAGTTTGAGACCAGCCTGGCCAAGATAGCAAAAACCCACCTTTACCAAAAATACAAAAGTTAGCCAGGCCTGGTGGCACACACCGAGCCTAAGCCAAGAGAATCGCTTGAACCCAGCAGGTGGAGGTTGCAGTGAACCAAGATTGCTCCACTGCATTCCAGCCTGGGTGAGAGACTCCATCTCAAAAAAAAAAAAAAAAAGTAAATCAAGAAAGGAAGAAAAAAATTGGACTCACTTTACAGATGGGATGAGTATTTATATAGGAAATTCCAAGGACTCTGTGCAATAACTACTAAAATCAATATGAAATCAGCAAGGTTGCAAAATGTAAAGTTAATACCAGAAAAGATTGTATTTTCATATATTAGCAGTAAACAATTGGAGAACTAAATTTTAAAGATGTGATCTGTAAGAGTGAAAATGTAAAAAATACTTAGGAATATATTTAAGACGTGTGAGCACTCCTCACAGAAAACTAGAAAACACTGCTGAGAGAAATGATGGAAGAATCTCATAAATGGAGAAATAAAACATGTATAAATGTATTGGAAGATTGCAAGTCATAGTTCATTGGAAGAATCAATTGTCAAGATGTCAGTTCTACCCAAATTGATCTATGGATTCACAGCAATCCTAGCCAATATTTCAACAAGCATTCAGTGAAACACTGAAATTGATGAGCTGATTCTAAAATTTATTTAGAAATTAGATGGATCTAGAACAGCCAAAACATTTCGAAAAAGAACAAAATGGAGAACTTATACCATCTACAGTAATCAAGACAGTGTTGTATCGACATAAAGATTGCTATCTGAAACAGTGAAATAGAATAGAGTCCAGAAATAGATCTACATTTACGTGGCCAATTGACATTTAATACACGTGGCAAGGAGATTCAGTGGTCCTGAAACAATTAGATATCCATACTTAAAAATAATCTCAATTCTTACCTCAAACTGCATACAGAAATTGACTCAAAATTTTCATAGGCCTAAGTTAAAGCCTAATGCAATAAAATTCCTAGAAGAAAATAATGGAGAAATTTTATGACCTTGGGTTTTCTAAAGACTTCTTAGCTAGGACAAAAAACAATGAACTCTAAAAGAAAACAGACTTAAATTAAAAACTTTTGCTCTTTGAAAAAGACATTGTTAAGCATATGAAAAAACAACCCACAGAGTAGTAGAAAAAGTTTCAAAGTATGTAATCAACAGAGGACCTGTCTCCAGACTATATAAAGACCCTTACATCTTCATAATAGAAAAGCAAGGAATTCAATAAGAAATGAACAATTTGAACAGACATTTCACTAATGAAGGTATATAAATGGCATAAAAAGATGTAAAGCACATTATTCATCAGGGAAATTGAAATAAAACTATGATATGACACTATCCATGCATTAGAATGACTATAATTAAAAAGATGAACAATACCAAATATAAGTGATGATGTCAAGCAACTGGAATTCTCATACTTTGCTGGTGGGCATGTATTATGGTACAATCACTTTGAAAAAGCTGTTTTGCAATTTATTGAAAAGTTAAACATATGACACAGACATTCCACTCCCAAGTACTTACACAAAAGAAGTGAAAACATATGTCCAAAGACCTGTATACAAATATTTATAGAAGCTTTATGCAAAGTAATCAAAAATTGGAAACAACCTATTGCAACTTTCTGTACTAGAAGCAAAATTGGAAACAATCTATATGTCCACCAACAGGTGCTGTATAAACAAAAAGGGGTGCATCCATACAATGGGATATTATTCAACAATTTCTAAAATTACTAATTTACACACAAAGAAATGAATTAATGCCAAAATCATTATGTTGAATGTAAGAATTCAGAAGTAAGAGTATGATCCCATTTATACACAATCCTAGACAATGTAAAAAAGCTGTGACAATAAAGCAGATCAGAGTTGCCTGGGGCCAAGAGTAAAGGGAGGGATGGAAAGAAAGGAGTCAAGGAAGTAGTTTTGGAAGACAGAAATATTCTCTTGATTGTGGCAGTGGTTTAACAAGTATACACACCAAGTTGTACATTTTCAATGAATGCAGTTTATTGTACACAAAAACGCCTCAATAAAGTTGATTTTAAAACAAAGGACAAAGAGTCCTATCCTTTGTCTCTGCAAGCTAATCTCTGGAATTTGGACTCAAATTTTCTGAATAACACAAATTCCCTCACCAGTCTCATATAATGAAGGACTCATTGCATGTCTATTTTCCTTTCCTTCCTCTTATACATAACTCCACGTTCCACTCACTTGACACTATTCTCACAAGAAAAGCAGAAGGTCCCTTTCAAAAATGCAAAATACCCAGGTGTTCCTACCACAATGAGTGTATATGGTGCATGTGCATCATTTCCCCAAAAACCACCCTTAATATGGAGGGCTACGTAGGGAGGCAAGTAGTTATATATAACAAAATGATCAGAAAGTTAAACTGTAGAAGGAATGTAACTGTTAATCTGTGGTCATATGTGAATCATGCCACTTTAGGGTAGACTACTGAGGGAGGGAGGGGATAATTTGCAGGTCAGCTGAAACGACATTGGTCTACATGGCTCCACAGATATCCTGCCCACCCTCACATCCAGGTCACCTGCTACACGGAGGGTCGGCTAAGCAAGCTCATTTCCTTCAATTTAGTGAGTATTTTTTTTTCTTGTGGAGAGTCCTTAAAGCTGCAGTAAGTCAGCCTGACTAATTTGCTGTGATCCCAAAGCCAGTCACAATAATTCCTCCTGGTTCCAAAAAGGTACATCCAGCACCCAGACAAGTTTTCTGTTTCTGTCATTTACATACCCAGTCCTATTATCTTGACCAGCCAATGGGTGATATTTGTGTAGGATCTGAGTTCTGCTACTCTTTAGACATGTCACTGCCATTGAAATGGGGGTCTTGTTAACCTCTGTCTCCTACTGAAGGCCAGCTGGTATTGTTTCTGAGCTAAAGCACTGGAACCCTGAGATTTCATTGAATATAATCATAACATATTTAATTCCTGCCAGTTGCCCTCTGGTCAGAAAGCATAATTAAAGTGTCTACAGATGGTACTGGCAAGGTTTCTAGAAGCAGGAGACACCAGCAGTGACTGCACAGCTATATGAAATTAAAAACTGTTTTGATACATACCATATGCACAAATATGAATGCACCAGGGAACATGGAGCTCTTTGCATTATATGAGCACTGGATGCTATGGGATATGAATGAGGGCCAATCAGAGAAATACACTGGAAAGGAAAAGAGAAATCAAAATCTTAACCCAGGAGACTCGGTGCCCAGACGAAGTGGGATATGCTTTGGTTAAGAAAATATGGAGAAAACAGATGCAAGGTTTAAAACTCAAAGAAGACTGTTCATGAAGAATCTGTGAAGATGGCCATACCTCTTTTTTAGAGACCTTAGAAGGTATTAGATGTCCTGCTTTCAGCCAGAGAGAGAGAGAGACTAAATTACTCTATGATAAGCCAAAGTTTTGATTGTAACAGCAAGTCCAGCACTGTGATTTTCACTATAGGAGTGTTGTAGATTTGCAGAACATTGTAGGAGCAAGGAGAATGATTGTTACACACATGGAATAAATTAGTGATGAGGTTAGACTAGTAGAGAAGTGAAAGATCAACGGGAATCTTTGAAAGGACAACGAGATATTTGAATGGATCACAGGGTGTGATGCAGCAGCTGAGACACACTGGGCTAAATGACCTTTCGAAGTCCTTTTACATGGGGTCTTTCAGTATATTTTTGTTGAACAGGTTTAACACATTCTATAAAGATGTCAAGGAAACTTGTCTACCAGTTGTTTTAGCTAAAATCTCATTTAAAAAATCATACATAAGACCTTTACTGTTCGAGATTCAGTGTGTCTTCAGGAGCCCAATCCTGGAGTGAAAACTGAAAATCTTTTCAGCCATTTTCTGAATATTGGGGCAATCTACTGTTCCGTTTCAATTCATACGTTTAGCATTTTTTGGATCAGTCTTCTTCCTGGTTTCATGAACCATTAGGGAACCCCTCCTTTCAGCTGTGTAATCCAGTGTGACCCCTTAATGAACCAGGGTACAAGCTAGTTTTCACATACTTTCAGTGAACTCGTTTCCAGTTCAGAGAACATTTCCTCCAAAAAGAATTAATAGTAAGAAATCCACGAAGGATTTCTCTTGTCTGAGTCAGCCTGCCACTAAAGTTAAGTATGGGCAGGGCCTGCCCTAGGGTTACCTGGTCTGCAACTCTAGGCAATGCTAGGGTTTTGGAATAAGTATAAATAATGCCCTGTCCCCCCACCTCTGAGTTTGGAAGCAAATCAGATATAGACAAGAGAATGGTCAAGACAAACACCAGGAGTGGCACAGAATTGTTCTCCGAGCTAGAGAATTATCAACAGAAGTTTTCCTTTGGCTCAGGTTAGATTTCAGAAGCTATTCCTCCAAGTGAAAGTTAATATTAGAGTTCTGAGAGTAAGCTAAATTTTTTTAAATACTAAAATCTGAAGCTGTCTCTTTTGGGTAACAGTTGAAATTTATGTTCTAGGCTGCAATCTTTGACTTAAACTATTTTAAAAGGTCAACATAACACTTTTTTCATACACCCAGTAATTATTAGTTCTACTCAAAACCACTTTTCTCACTCTTTTTAAGTGAGCAGAATTTTTCAAGGGCCTTGGGCCTCACTGATAGCTTATATAATAAGTGGGTGAGACAGTATAAAGTTGACATGGGATTCATGAGTCACACTAAAGAATGAATGGTTTAAAATTTGTTCCTACATTTTTCTTAAAGTTTGCTATCTAACTTTCTTGTTGTGACACTTTCCATCTTATATGTCAGTTTATAATTCTATTTCATTCCTATATCAGTATCTGATACATAAAAGGTATTCAGTAAAGGATTGAATAAATACATTTTCTACATTGAGCAGTAAATTAAACATTTACTATGTCCTCATTACCAGGAACCAGAAAAATTTCTGTAAGAGAATCTTTGGGCAGTATTGTTTTCTTTTTACTGGACTAATATACCTTTAGATTCTTCCTTCTATCTTTTTCCAGCAATAATGAGAATCTATTGCATGATTTTCTTTGTTCTCAAGGCTTCCCCCAAACTCCCACCCTCTCCTCAAATGATCACTACACACACCTATGCATGTATATCAGAGCCTTTCTGAGAAGCTAACACACAGCTCAAGATTTAGAAACTATGCTATTTTGGGCCGGGCATGGTGGCTCACGTCTGTAATCCCAGCACTTTGAGAGGCTGAGGTGGGCAGATCACTCGAGGTCAGGAATTTAAGATCTGCCTGGCCAACATGGTGAAACCCCGTCTCTAGTAAAAATACAAAAATTACCTGGGCATGGTGGTACATGCCTGTAATCCCAGGTACTTGGAAGGCTGAGGCATGAGAATCCCTTGAACCTAGGAGGCAGAGGTTGCAGTGAGCCAAGATCACAACACTGCACTCCAACCTGGGCAACAGAGTGAGACTCTGTCTCAAAAATAAATAAATAAATAAATAAACAAACAAACAAACTATGGTATTTTGTGCTACAACTCAAATTTACTGCCTTAAGAAGGTTCAAAGCTACTTGTTCCTTCAGCACAAAAAATCCATTCCCCCTCCTTTACCCTCAGAAAATGAGGGAGCAGTGTAGAATTAGAGGATCTGTAACAGTTAGGATGCTGGATGGATGCAGCTGGAGGCCAGTATCCTAAGCAAACTAATGAACACCACATGTTCTCACTTATAAGTGGGAGCTAAACATTGGGTGCATGTGGACAGAAAGATGGGAACAATAGAGACTGGAGAATACAAGAGCAGGAGGGTGGGAACCAAGGGACGGAAAAGTACCTGTTGAGTACTATGCTCACTACCCTAGGCAATTCATACATGAAACCTCAGCATCACACAATGTATTTTGGAAACAAATCTGCACGTGTACCCTCTGAATCTAAACTAAACTTTGAGGAAAAAAAATTGGGCTGTTGGATCACATGCTGCTTAACTACTGAGTACCCAAAGTTTTGTTTTTTACTGTTCTATCCTATCACTCAAAGAAGGAAGAGAACTTGGGCCACTCTTCCTGAGAATAATTAATGATTGAGCTGCTATGCTTGGAATGCATAATGGAGTGAACTCCAGAGAATGTACCTATCCTTGTCAGTGGGCAAAAGAAAATGTGCAGATCATTCGAGAAAACAATCTCTGATTAGGTATCTCACCAATGATCATGAGTGCTGTTTTGGGTGTAAAGCCTGCTCTGAAATTCAACCTTAAGCAGAAATTGTTTTAATAGACAGGCAAAGATACAGCTGAAGAAAAACCTTCCTTATCAAGTGTGTATTTGTAAAAACTCCACATATCTTCCTTTGCAGACGTATTCTTTGGCAATGACTCTCATTCTGTCTCTGATGTTCATTAGATTATATGACCTTGGGTGAATCAATAGCCTATAAAATAACTCAAAACGTTGCTTTCAAGATTACATAAATCCAAAGATGTCAGACATTTAGCATCACGTCTGGCATACCAAAGCTTTTCATTAAATACTAGTTTTATTTTCTTTTTTCTCCGTATGTGGCATTTTAAATGTATTTTGTATACCACTTGGAATTTTATATAAGCTTTGGGAAAATACACTTAAATATTTGTGTTTTACAAGCACGTGGAAGAATCCACCTCTGCGGCCCACCCCACTTACATGATGAACAAAGCATATAACGTTGTGTGAAAATCTGGGCCAGAGTGCCTTTGCAGGCCTTGAGGCTAGTTAAATATTCCTCACACTGCAACACCTTGTTCTGCTCCCCCTGATCAAAGTGACTGCAGGTTAAAACAAGCATGCAGAGCACTTTCAGAATCTTGAGTCGTTCATATCAAAAAAAAAATTATCATCTATATTACCTTTCTTAATAGTGTACTTAAGCCTGAAAGTGCACTTGGATGAATTCCAACTAAGAAGCCCCCTATGAAATGAGGATTCTGCCATTTCTAAAATTTGTGTGTGTGTGTGTATGCAGTGAGATTTTCTGCCATATTTTTTATATGAAAAACTGAGGTGAATAACAGAACAAGAAAAAAGCATTATTTAGGCCAGACGTGGTGGCTCATGCTTGTAATCATAGCACTTTGGGAGGCCAAGGTGGGCAGATCACCTGAGGTCAGGAGTTTGAGACCAGCCTGGCCAATATGATAAAACCCCATCTTTACTAAAAACATAAAAATTAGCCAGGCATGGTGGCACATGCCTGTAATCCCAGCTACTCGGGAGGCTGAGGCAAGAGAATTGAACCTGGGAGGTGGAGGTTGCAATGAGCAGAGATCACATCACTGCCTTCCAACCTGGGTGACAAGAGCAAGACTCAGTATCAAAAAAAAAAAAAAAAAAAAAAAAAACTCTTTAAATTTATTTTTTTTCTGTGCAGAAATGAATGTCATTGTGTATTTTAAAAGCTCTAATCACTCTGGCTAAATGATAGCACAACTAACGAACCATGTTGGAACCAATGTAGATGTCTTTTTTTTTTTTCAGGTGAGAATTTAATGCATCAAGGCCTTCAAAGAAACCACTTCCTAAAGAGTGATGTATTTCCCACTCCTTCAGACTCGTCTATCAACCAAGAACCCATTCATGTGTTAGTGTCATTTGAAAGGAAAAGATTACCCTAGGTGTAATAGTTGGTGATGACACCCAGGTGCCTTTATGACATTTAATTTTCACCCACCTCCTTCATTGTTACAGAAGCTGCCTCCCACCAGGAGGAGTGAAAACATCTGACAGTTGCATTGCAGCCTTCCTTTGGGCTTGGCCATGGGCATGTGAGCCAATTCTGGCCAATGATTATTAAGATGAAGTTTTCTAGAGTAGAAATCCTTAGCAAAGATTTCTTTTCTCCTGTTGAAAAGACATGTACAACACAAAACTGCCCTTCTTTTCCCTGAATATATTTATGTGAAGACATGATATATGGAGATACAACAGCCATGTTGAAAACGTAACAGGACAAACCTGAAAGTGAAAGCCAACACACTGAGGATGTCCCATCAGAAAGATGATGGGAACACCTGGGTCCTGCATGACATCATCTTAGCTCCAGATGTCTCGTTAAGTAAACCTATAAATTTCCTTATGATTTGAGCTATTTTAATCAAGGTATACTTTACTTAGGACCTAAAGCATCCCAATTGATATAATTCTTGTCAGAGGGTGAAAAACTGCTTCCATCAAGGCTAGTAAAGCTTGGGAAAAGAGTAAATAAGATTTCCATGTGATGTGACTAAAAATGCTATTGAAACGTATTCCCCTACCACGTGGCATTCCTTATCTGAAATTCCCATGGGTAGAGGCTCAATGATATTCATTCCACAAAGAAATTTTGACCATTATGTGTAGGGTTGTCAGATAAATATTTGGGACCTATTTACACTAAAAATTTTTCATGTGTATCTGAAATTCAAATTTAACTGGACGTCCTGGGTTATCTGACAGGTCTGGAAACCTTAAGTAAGTGCCGTGTCCTAGGCTCTGGGGATACATCGCTATTCTTTACTGCAAGGAACTCATCTCCTTCAAAGCCTACAGGTGATTCTAACGTGCAGACTGGTTACAGATCCACCATCTTGGAAACTCTCATTCAACTCCACATTCTGCAGTTCAGAAAACTGAAGCCAGAAGAGGTCGTGTGATTTGCCTAAAGGCACACAGCTGTTCAAAGGCAAAGGTGGCACTAGCTCCCACATTCAGGATTCTTTCCTATGTACATTTTTCTAGCTGCCTCATCACTTCTGCTCCTATAAGCTCTTTGTTTTAGGATGAAATGAGAAGCTACTTTTGTTTGACTTGGTAGAGAGAGGGTGGCTTATAGTATAAATGGTCTGAGTTCCTTTAATGAGAAAGATGATCACATTTTAGTCACCTAAATGTTTTATGTCAGGAGAGTATTTTGAATAAGAAGGGAAGGACGAAAACTACAGAGCAAGAAAGTCTTGTCGAAGTCCATAGAAATACTTTCTTGAAGAGAAAATTTTCCAAATACTATTTTAGGTAGTTTATATATATATATTATATATAGTTATATATATAATCACATGTACATGTCATATGTATGATATGTAACTTATTAGATATAGCTCAGGTAGGTGATCTATAGAGCTCAAAGCTTCAGGATGACTTGCTTTAATTTATAAGAATCAGGCCAAGCGCAGTGCTTTTTGTCTATAATCCCAGCACTTTGGGAGGCTAAGGCAGGAGGGTCATTTGAGTCCAGAAGTTTGAGACCAGACTGAGAAACACAGTGAGACCCCCACCTCTACCAAAAAAAAAAAAAAAAAATTAGCCAGGCATGGTGGCATGCATCTGTAGTCCCAGCTACTCAGGAGGCTGAGGTGGGAGAATCATTTGAGCCCAGGAGATAGAGGTTGCAGTAAGCCAAGATCACGCCACTGCACTCCAGCCTGGGCAATAGAGCGAGACCTTGTCTCAAAAACAAACAAACAAATAAAACAAACAAACAAAAAACCCACAAATAAAATTTACAAGTATCAATAAAGAAGGCTACTTTTCCCTTTTCCTTATTTCTTCTCAAGTTATCTTTTGCAAATATTTTGATCAAGACTGACAAATTCCCAGCCTCCATAAACAATAAACTCTACTTGAAGTTTAAAAAATAGTGATCATGATGACATGCCAGTGAAAAAGTCATTATTCTTCCTGAAACTGGGCATCACAGAATTTAAAGCTTTCTGGATAGGCTGCTATATATCACATTCCAACTCAAAGATCACCAGGACAGAAGGTTCAGAAACTTCCTTTTCACCTCGTCCAAATCTCTCATTTTTTTCAGTGTTAGTCTAAATCCTATGATTCTATCCCTAATAAAGATAGAGGCTGATTCAGTCAATTTCACATAGATCTTAATCTAGCATAGGTTTCTTGTTAGTCTTTTCTCGGGGTTCCTATATGCCAAATCCAATTATCCTAAATGCAAATAAAGCAAACTTCGCTTTAGTAAAAGTAATCCCAAAACATATTCCTAGAGCATTAGACTCTACTGTAGAAAATAGAAATGAAATTTCAGAATCAGGATAAATTCACATGATCTTTGGAGTTCCTTATGCTGGAACATGACCCAAAAATCTCAACTCTTTAGCTCTAGGCTTCCTCCACCAGTATATCCAATTTTGATGTTTGAGTCCTTTAAAGGCCATGAAGGTGACTGTCCAACTTGATGCATTTGTCATGGAATACTTTCACTGGGAGAGAAGCAGGTATTACCATATCACAGGTAATGACTGTACATCTCAAGCTACCCTTACCACAGGCAGGGTCAATCTTTGAAAAATCTAAAGAAGCTCCTATTTGAAAAAGGAAAAACAAAAAAGGGATCAGACACTATAGCTTCTACCTTTCCAATTATTCAGCTTTCTAAGTGATTCTCTCCATCTCCTCCAAGCTTCCTACATTGCAGCTGTTTCCAAAACTCAAATCTGTTCTCAAAATAAAGTGGCATCATTGTCTGTAGTAAGTACCCAAGGTTCATCGTCTGGCACCAAGAAGATTAAGGACACAGACACATTGTGTGGGTTAAGGAGTGGAAAGCTCAATAGGCAAAGAAAGGAGAGAGAAGAGCAGAAAGATATGTCCAAAAAGGAAAAGCCAGCCTGCGGCAAACTGCAACAGATTTTATAGGCAGGCTTGAGGAGGCAGTGTCTGATTTATGTAGGGCCCATAGATTGGCTCAACCAGGTGTGACTTTTACAGAGCTTGCAGGAAAGGCCGGTTGCCCCACCCTAATCCTATTATACAAATGGGCTTTCCACTTGGCCAGCCCACCTTGTCTGCTCCTTACTGTACACGTGGCTGGCAAAGAGAAAGGGAAGATGGAGCTGCCATGTTGATCATGCTTAATCCCAGGTAGCCTTTTTCTACTGGCACAACTGCCAGCATTCAGCTGTGCAAGCTTCTCGCTTACTTGTCAATGTCTGCAGCTCCACTCTACAGGCTGCTCTTTGACAGAGAAGAAAATGATTTGGGGGCTGCTTTTCAGTAAAAGAAAAACCTTGCCAAGGACTTCCTTATCCTCACTATCTGCCAAAATAATTTCTTTTTAACTCCTATATATCAACAAGAATTACCAAGATTCATAAAGAAGAGTTCTGAAAAGTTATTGAGTATATGCCCTTCTCTTATGCTTGATTTTTTTTAAGTGAATCACATCACATTATAGTCTCATTTTGTGTCTATGACAGTATTATTCCACGATAAGTAGTTGTGTATTTGAAAAGTTAAAAGTACACCCTTCAGACATCTACCTACTTGATGGTAGATTTTGTCTTACCTGCCTGGGCATGTTGTACTGAATTAAGGTCACAGTTACATAAATAACATTCCAAACATTTTTCTCCCACTGAATTAAAAGGGGCAGTTATAGCTTCTCCCTCTCCTATTGGTTAGCAACTCTGACCAGGGCCCCAGAGAGCTCTCTGGTCCTAAAATAGAGCAATTGCTATTCACATGACCTGTGTGAAGGCATGACTCCTTCCCCCCTACCACTCTGCACCCCTGCCCCTTAGTCAGCATGACTCAACACTTGTAAACTAGGCAAGCTGACTGAGACCTTTCTACTTGAACTTTGATTTCAGGAGACTGGCATGCCTTAAAATGTTGACCATTTACTCATTAACTGGGAGGACAAAATTCCCCAAACTGTGAGGTAAAGTTTGAAGCTAAAATTTTAACACAGGAAGATTGTGTTAGTTCTCTCAGGTTTCCTGAGTTCTATGAGATTTTACTTCTAGGTAATGAGATTATGATATGTTATGTCTTTGGGGTCTTTTTGCATCTTTTCTTTCCCAAGACTCCCTAGCCATTGGAAAGTAATCCCTTCCTTCTTAGGCATGTCCATTTATAAAAATCACAAAATAATTGTGGATGAAGTATCTACTATTTCATCACTGTAAAGACAGCACTTTGAAACCTATTAGGCAACTGTCTCAAGCCTGTAATAAGAATATTCAAAGTATGAAGACAGGACCTGAGGTGCTGACAGATGAAGGTGCCAGTATATGTACTGAAGGCAGCATTTCCACCCATGACTCCAAATGGCACCCATAGATTACTTTACTCTGAAAAGTATGAACATCTGATTTGGGTGTGTTCTTTCTTCCTCAAGGGATTAAAGAGAGGTAAAAAGAGGTAAAGTGTCTCATTCTTTTTCCCTTTTTTTTTCTTTGAGATGGAGTCTTACTGTGTCACCCAGGGTGGAGTGCAGTGGCATCATGATCTTGGCTCACTGCAACCTCTGCCTCTTGGGTTTAAGCAATTCTCCTGCCTCAGCCTCCTGAGTAGCTGGGATTACAGGTGTGTGCCACCATGCCTGCCTAATTGTTTATATTTTTAGCAAAGACCGGGTTTTGCCATGTTGGCCAGGCTGGTCTCTGGCCTCAAGTGATTCGCCTGCCTCGGCCTCCCAAAGTGTTGAGATTGTAGGCATGAGCCACTGCGCCTGGCCAAGTGTCTCATTCTTTAATATAAAAGTGCGTAAAGTGAACAAGAGGTGGTGGGAATGTGTGGAGGGACGAATGAAGTGTTAGCGTAGAATAAAACAGAAAAGCCAGTTTGTTTAGGGTGGATAAATACTTAGCATCCCCGTCAAAAGTCCTGGCTCTTAGTTCCTGTCATAAAAATTAGTAAGAATCATCCTTATATTGTTTGTTATTACAATCTAAATTCCATTCATTTAAGTGTTCTCTTGCCAACAGCAATCCCAAAAAGGTGACAGAATAAGTAACCCTCTGAGTTAAACCTAAAATTATTTCATCATTGTCATTCTACTCAGCTTTTTTTCAAAAGCCATGTTTAATGCTGTCATTGACATACTTATCTAAGCTTTTTTTGGAATCCACTTATCTCATAATTAGGTAATTCAATTGAATACAAAAATATGTTTAGTTTTCTTGATAAAATACCTTTGACTTTTTGTTCTGAGAGTCCTGTCCATTTGCTGTAGTTTAATTCTTTTCCTTATAGAGGTGATTCCTTTCAAGTGAGGGCTAAAGGTAAACCTGTCCCTAGATGGCTTTATGTAGTTGCTACCTTCAGCATATATTCAAACAAATAGGGACAGACAGCTTTCTCAAAGATAATGCTATGTCACTAACCTCCATTTACTAGTATCTTTAATTAGTATTTAACTGGTGAAGAAATGTCTGGTTAAAACAATTCCAACAGGCTTGTAATGCCATCTAGTGGACAGTCTTCAAAATATCATCCCACGGGCCATTTTCTTTCTAAGTAACTATCAAAGTAAGTCTTTATTCTTGAGGAAGTACCCAAGCTACTAGCTGATAATTATTGGTTGGGATCACTGAACCCTCCAAAAAATCTCTAATAGCATTTCTAACATTGATGCAATCTTGGGGAAAATTAAGGTACCACCTGTGTGCCTTGGGCTCTTCATCCATACAGTTGATGGCGCTAAGCCTTTGGAGTAAAGTATAGCTGCCCAAAGTGGTGATTCAATGTACTCAGTTCATCCTCATTGATACCATATCATGTATCTCATGCCTGCTATGTGAGGGATTTAAGTATAATTGCTCAGTTCTCTTGAGTATTAAGTTTAATAAGTGACATTTGTGATTTTTACTATATAAGAATTTTAACAATTTTACATACTTCTAATAGTTACTTTGCGTATGTAGCATAGAATGTACTCATATTATACATGAGGGAATTAAGGTTAATGAAAACTAAGTGACTTGAGCAGAGTCAGATACGTATTAAATTCAAATTCAATTATAGATTTTCAAAATCTAAATTCATTGACTCTTTCAATAAGCCAGTACCATATGGAAAGGATGGTACTTCATGACAAAGGAGAGCATTTCTCAGAAATGCAGAGAGGATTGAACATATACTCACCTATTTATGTAATTCACTACTTCAGCACACATGAAAGGAAAGAATGTCTAGTTATCTCAATACACGCTTAAAAAGCATTTGATAAAATTCGACCCCATTCTTGATAATAAAGTCTTGGTAGTAAAAGGATGCTACCATAATGTGATAAAGATAGTATACAAGAATCCTACAACAATCCTCACGTATATTGATGAAACAATTGTTTCCAAATACATTCAGTAATAGGGCTAATATTTCTATTATCACTATGAATTAAACAATGTACTGAGGCCATGCAATAAGACAGATTTAATTGGTATAATTTGATTGTTTATCCAAAAAAATCTAAAGAATGTGTTTTTAAATCAGAGCTTATGAGAAAGGAAATAGTGCCAAAGATAAATGCATTAAAATAGCTTTCCTATAAAATTAGAAAAGAAATCAATCCCGTATACAATAGGAAAGGAAAAATACTGAAAATACTAAAAGCAAACTAAAAAAATCAAACAAGTTGAAAATGCTTAGGAGCAAACCAAATGAGAAATGTGCAAGTTATGTGAACAGGAGTTGAATTTTATCAAATGTTTAGCAGCTATTGAGATGACTATATATCTTTAAATATCTTTGGGGCTTTCTGATGCAAATATGGGGATATTATCTTATTATACACAACTTTGAAATGAAATGCCATAAAAAATTTGACAATGAAGAGACTGAGAAAAATACTTGCAAAAATTCAGTTCAAATATCGTTCCCTAAAGAAAAGTCTTTTACATCCATGTCTTGGTCATATTTTAACTCTCTCTCAATTGCTATTCCCATTATTCAGAGCATGTATCTTACTTTAGAATAACACATTTATTATCGTGATTATCCTATTAGTTTTTCAATTAATTTCTTCCATGAGACTATAAGTTCGTGAGAACGTTGACTCTAAGCACACATTTTGGAAAGTAATAGGCTAAATAAGTAGTATTAGTTGAGTGAATCAATGAAAATAAATCTAGACTATATATAAAATATATAATATATAATTATATTAATTACATCAATTACATAATTATATTACATAATATATAATATATACGATAATCTATATATAACAATTATGGGACCAGGCACAGTGGCTCACACCTATAATCCCAGCACTTTGGGAGGCCAAGGCATGCAGATCACCTGAGGTCAGGAGTTGGAGACCAGTCTGACCAACATGGAGAAACTCCATCTCTACTAAAAATACAAAATTAGCCAGGCATGGTGGCACAGGCCTGTAATCCCAGATACTCAGGAGGCTGAGGCAGGAGAATCACTTGAACCCAGGAGACGAAGGTTGCAGTGAGCGGGATCATGCCATTTCACTTCAGCCTAGGCAACAAGGGTAAAACTCCATCTCAAAAAAAAAAAAATAAATAATGCCAGTAATAAACCCTTGAACAATTTTCATTGCACTATAAGAGAGCACTTTTAGATTTTAGCTTCTTCCTTGGCATCTTATGATCTCAGAAAGAGACAAATGCCAATGTAGAAAGAAGTTGAATTATCACGAAAATAAAGTATCAGATAAGAAGAAAATTTGAGTGGAATGTCCATCTTTTCCATTCTCATTAATGGAATAGATTTAAGGTGAGGAAGGATTAAAACAACAATTACTTTTGCACCAACCTAATAGGGAAAAAAGGCCCCAGAGAAGCACTTTATGGCTTCCTTAACAAGCTTAAATCCCTGAAGTCTAGGGATTAGTTCCATTGAGAAGTTAAACAAAAGTGGATGCCCTACCCTCAATTTGGAAATCTATGGGCGATGGAGGTAGGAGTGAGTTAACTGAGAAATATTGTCTCACAAGGTTAGTCCATAGCAATATTGTTTGGTCACATGGAGTTTAATTAGAGACAGAACCAGAATTATTCTCTGATCCCATGAGACCAGGAAGTCCATCTGTGAAAGGTCACAGATGATTTTGGTTAGAAATCTTGATGGAGTTGTCATGGCCTAGAGGAATATCATGACCATTCTGAATTCCAGGGCAAATGTCCCAGATATAGTGGGTATTTCAGGGACCTTAGAAAAATGGACAAGTGCCAGCCAAAGGAAAGGTGGAACTGAATCATTTGGGAGGAAAAACAGGCCATGACAAAATCAAGTCAACAACTATAAGCATCCACGGCTGCAGACTTCATCCTCAACCCCAGTCCAAGAGTCAAAGAAGGCAGCCCTAAGCAAAGCAGAGACCACAGAGGGTTTAGAAGACAATGCAAGGGTCCACAGGCTTTCCTTTCCATATCAAGAGGTCAGGTAAGCCTGTCTGTACAGCATTTATATACCACGTCCTATCTTGTGGCAGAGGAAAAGTAGCCCTGACAGAAAGTTACAATTTAAATTGGCTATATAATTGCTTGAAATTGAATGGTCTTTAACCAAAAGATGCTGATATACCACAAATTGACAAATTTAAGTTTTACCTAAGATGAAATCTGTTATAGAAAATAAGAATGCCGGGCGCAGTGGCTCACGCCTGTAATCCCAGCACTTTGGGAGGCCGAGGCGGGTGGATCATGAGGTCAGGAGATCAAGACCATCCTGGCTAACACGGTGAAACCCCTTCTCTACTAAACATATAAAAAAAATTAGCCGGGCGTGGTGGCGGGCGCCTGTAGTCCCAGCTACTCAGGAGGCTGAGGCAGGAGAGTGCTGTGAACCCGGGAGGCGGAGCTTGCAGTGAGCCATCAGGCCACTGCACTCCAGCCTGGGTGACAGAGCAAGACTCCGTCTCAAAAAAAAGAAAATAAGAGAGTGAAGAGGATTGACATCATTATATTATATTTCTCCCAGCAGATTAGTAGAGACAAAAAAAGATCGATACTATTTATTGTTCATGTAACTACAAAGAAATATAATTTAAAATACTCCGTTGGAAGTATTATACATTGACAAAGTGTTTCTGCGGGTGGTCTCACACTATGAAAATTTTAAACGGCATGCCCCACGTCTAGCAATCTCATTTCTATGTATAGATATTAAGATGTTCTCAAATTCAATTATTGGAGAACATATTTAAATTTGATTTAAAATAAAGATAACCGATGGGCATAATCCCTGAAATGTCCAAAGATAGTTCAAGTTTCAGGCATGGTACCATCATGACTCAAATTTCATTTCCCTCAATACTCTGCGTTTTAGTCTTCTGCAAGTAGCAGCCTTCTGTTCAGTCTGACAACTCTACTTCACAAAATGGCTGCAAGCAGAAACCAGGGTTACCAGTGTGAAAGGAAAATAAATCTTGGGGCCCCCAAAATCACTAAGTTAAAGGGAAAAGTCAAGCTGGGAACTGCTTAGGACCAACCTGTCTCCCATTCTATTCTAAGTCATCCCTTTGCTCACTGAGATAAATGCATATCTGATTGTCTTCTGTGGAGACGCTAATCAGAAACTCAAAAGAATGCAATGGTTTGTCCCTCACCAATGTGTGACCTGGAAGCGCCCTCCCTGCTTGAGTTGTCTCACCTTTCTGGACAGAACCAATGTACATCTCACACATACTGATTGATGTCTCATGTCTCCCTAAATGTATACAACTAAGCTGTGCCCTGACCACCTTGGGCACATGTCATCAGGACCTCCTGAGGCTGTGTCACAGGCACGCATCCTCAACCTTGGCAAAATAAACTTCTGAGACCTGTCTGATTTTCAGGGTTCACACAAGCATCTTCATTTACATCTAAAGAAGATAGAGTGTCTCTCCATACAACACTGAATAAAATTCTTGATCATCCCTCTGTTTGGACCACCTTACGCAACAGACCCATAGTTAAACCCATACATAGCAGATGAGAGGACCCTGATAGGGTAAGCCAAACTAAAACACACCCAAGATTTGGAGGTAGAGTCAACCCCACCAGTCATATGGCTGCTATAAATAACATATTGAATGTGTACCTGAATTGAATAGTAGGTTGGTATTTTTAGATAAAGGCATTTTCCTCGTTTCTGTACCCCATGGTCCCTCCTCCTGTCTGAACAACTTAGCATCGCCATTGCCTCAAGGAAGGAAGGAACAATATGACAGAGCATAGACATTAGAAGAGTTAAGTCTTACCTTTTAAGTTTTGGAATATTTGGTAGAACACATACTCAGTTAAAATTATTTTTTCCCTGAATAGGAGAATAAAAGTATCAGAGAAAGGAGGGTAACAAGTTATATATAACTTGAGTCAGCTTCTCCCCATATCGGAGATAGAGGAAACTAGAAATGATAAAATAAAAATTCTACCGATATTTGAGGAACCCAAGAGCAGAGTGACCCTGAGCTGCTTTCTATCGACCTTCCCAAGTGTAGGGTCCTTAAGGACAAGGTCACAGAGCTCCTCCTGCTTCAAGAGAGTACAAGAGCACTGGAGTGGAGATGCTATCGTCGTGAAGGGCCTTAGGCAGCCCCACTTGGTTTCCTTCCCAAGAGTGGAATGATTTTCAATCTGCTTGTGAGCTGTAAAGGAGCAGCTAAGAGACATCCAGATGTGGAGAGTCCTTGCTTTCAGTAACTAAAAATCAGATGGAACCATGAATATCTGGAAGGACAGAGGCCCTGATATCTCCCTGTGATGTAGTACCTGGGGTCCCCAGAGGAATCTAAACACAGCCTGAGAAAAAGTGTCAGGAAGATCTGAGAATTATTTAAGATTATGTTTCTGCCATAAGAAAAATTAAGACCAACTAAGTTCAGTTATAGACAAAGTTACATACTTTGTGAACTGAGACTCACACCTGGTACTTATGCCTGTAAGTGATATGCAAATAAATCTATAAAGCTCTGGAAAGGAAAATGGCCAAAGGTTAACAGAGGCAAGGATGTCTCATAATTGCTCAAGCATCATTCATATGAACTACATTATTTTTATTTAGTATTATTCTATATTGATGAGAAATAATGTAATGCAGAGATTAAGAGTTCTGGTTATGGAGACAGTCTGGGCAAGTTACTTAACCTCTTTGTACCCTGGTTTCCTCAAGCAAAATGCAAATAATTTTGGCTGCCTCACAGTTATGAGAATTAAGTATTACATGTCAAGGTGTTTTTTAAATGCCTACAAATATTAACGGTTCAACAATGTTTTTATTATTTTTCATTTTGATAACAGTTATGATTTACATAAATTAATATGAGTTTATAATAAAACTGATAGGAAAATTAATAACCCAAAGAAGAAATCAATTCAAAGTAATTTTTAGATGGCATCAAATAAATAGCTCTCACATAAAGACAACAATAATGTGCCGATAATGGTGAGATGGGCAGAGGTTAGAGATTTTGAAGGGTGGGAGAATTTGGATTGAGTCTTGACAATAAAGTAGGATTTGAATTTGGGAGAATACAGATTTTGGTTTTATAAAGAACATGACTGGTGAAACGCACAGAGGACCAAATAAATGTCAAAGTGTGTCTGAGACAGTAGATGTCATTGGTTGTACTGGAGGGCTTGTTTCAGATACCAGATAGTTTAAAGTTGGAGAGGTAGGCTGGGTTGGACCACGCACTGAGAGTGTTAAGCAGTCAAGATATACATCCAGGAGCTGATGTTTGAGCCACTGATGGGCTCTGCATGGGATTTATTGTGAATGATTCAGCAGTAGAAGATAAATGGATCAGAAGTGAACAGACCGGTTTAGAGGGAACTTTATCCAGGCATGCAGGATTAAGGGCTTGAATCATGTGATTTTCTATTAACTGAAAAATAGAGAAAAAAATCCATTTTCTTCAGAAAACAATGAGATCTGTATAAACTCTACACACCCAAGACCCTTGTGTCAGTGTCTGCTTGTGGGTGGGGTTGTTTTGGGAGGGCTCCCGATGGCTTTCTTCTGCGTCATTCCCTCTCAAGACAGGGAACTGTCTACTGTTGACTGACGTCACCATTTCATTTCATGTCCTGCCAATATTGGACATGTGTTGAAGTCTTACTGACTTAGTGAAGTAGGTGAAACCCAAGGCAATAGTGGGGCTTTGACCTGTTGAAATGAGGTCTAACCTAAATAAATCTTTTTACCCTGGTTCTCATTCCTTTTGAGTCTCTGGCATTCTATGCAGATTTAGAAAATATCCAGGTTCCCAGGACCTTGTTTTCTTTTGCTATCAGAATTGACAACTTTGCTGTTGGTTCTGTCTAAAGCATAGCTTCAAGACTGAACAATTACCTATACTAAACAGTGTTGCAACAAGCCTCACACAAATGGCAGGGCTCACAATTAAAATTATATCCATAAAAGGAATGTTTGAATATAATTATCTGTTCCTTAAGAACAATAAGTAATCACATAAACTCACTTACATGCCGAGAACCCTTGTGTCTGGGAAACATAAACCAAGCCAAGATAATACTATGCAATTGATTTAGTATTTCCTTTAATATTATTTTAGCACATTAATAATGCTTATTTTCAGAAAGTACAACTGAGTTGAATTTTCAGAAAATACAACTGAGAAAAAGCAGAAACCATAAAATGACTAACATATTAATATTAATTTAGCACATTAATGTTTATTTTCAGAAAATACAACTGAGTTGAATTTTCAGAAAATACAACTGAGAAAAAGCAGAAACCATAGAATGACTTGACATATTGATATATATCTTTAAGATATTTTCTTACGTGTAATTTTTGAAAATGAGATAATACCATATACAATTTTTATTTTCCTCTTGCTGCTTTTGCCATTTCATATATGGTGAAGACTTTTCAAACATTAGCATTTTTAAAAACTGCAGTATATTCTATCATCCCTGTCAGTAAATCTTCCTTCTATTAAACATACAATTATTTCCAATGTTTCGTTACTATAAATTATTATGCATCGAACATCTTTGTGCATTAATCTGTCCACATCTTGTTAAACTATGTGCTTTAGATAGATGCTTTTGTTCTCACTTATAAATGGGAGCTAAACGATGAGAACACATGGACACAGAGGGAAACAACACACACTGGGGCCTATCAGAGGGTGAAGGTAGGAGGAGGGAGAGGATGCGGAAAAATAATGGGTACTAGGCTTAATACCTGGGTGACAAAATAATCTGTACAACAAACCCCATGGCAAAAGTTTACCTGTATAACAAATCTGCACAGATACCCCTGAACTTAAACGTTAAAAAAAAAAAGATAGATACTTTAAAATTGGAAGTTACTGAGTCAATGGGACACACATTTTTAAAGCTACTGCCAAGACAATTTGTAATATTTACACTCTACCAACACTATGTGAGAGTAATTTTGTTGCTTTAGGAGTTATTTCATATAGAAGCTACAGACACTTTTGTATGCCATTTCCACAAGACCCCTTCTACTGGGATTCTGGCAGGGACATCAATCTAAGCCAGTGAATACAGATTTGAAAGAAAAATATAACATTGTATTTATTTGCAGGTGGCATTATCATCTATAATGAAAATCCCAAAGAATCCACTAAAAACGCTAGAACTAATAGAGTTCATCAAGTACCCAAGATGGAAGGTTGATAAAAATAAATTACATTTCTGTATAACAGCAATGAATTATCAGAAATAGAAATTTTACAGAGTACTATTCACAGTAACATCAAAAACACAAAACAATTAAGAATAAACCTAATAAAATATATAAGACTTGTAGGCTGAACATTATAAAATATGGATAAGGAATAGCAAAAACTTGGAATCAACCCAAATTCCATCGGTGACAGACTGGATGAAGAAAATGTGGCACATATACACCATGGAATACTATGCAGCCATAAAAAAGGATGAGTTTGTGTCCTTTGTAGGGACATGGATGCAGCTGGAAACCATCATTCTCAGCAAACTATCCCAAGAACAGAAAACCAAACACCGCATGTTCTCACTCATAGGTGGGAACTGAACAATGAGATCACTTGGACTCGGGAAGGGGAACATCATACACCGGGGCCTATCATGGGGAGGGGGGAGGGGGAGGGATTGCATTGGGAGTTATACCTGATGTAAATGATGAGTGGGTGCAGCACGCCAACATGGCACAAGTATACATATGTAACAAACCTGCACATTATGCACATGTACCCTAGAACTTAAAGTATAATAATAAATAAAAAATAAATTTTTTAAATGCTAAACAAAATAAAATATGGATAAGGATACTAATGTAAGCTAAACAAATGGCAATATATACACTGCTCATGGATCAGAAGACTCTAAGAGAAAAAAGTAACTATTTCAGTAAATGGTAGTAAAACAACTAGATATCTACAAAGAAAAAAATGGACTTTGACCATACACAAAAATGAACTTTAAATTAATGAAAAATAAAACCACACAACTTCTGTAGGAAACCTTAGGCTAAAACCTCTGTGACCTTGAGTTAGGCAAAAAAATTTTAGGACAGAAAAACATGAATCATAAAAGAAAAAATTGATAAATTAGACTTCAAAATGTAGAAGTTCTGGTCTTCAAAAGATGTTAAGAAATAAGAATACCACACTGGGAAAAATATTTTAAAAAACCGATATAGTAAAAGTTTTATCCAGAATATATAAAGAACTCTTAACAATAAAATATTCTAATAAAACCCTGGGCAAAGTATCACAGTATCAATAAGCAAATGAAAAATGTCTAACCCTATTAGTCCTTAAGGAAATGTAAAATTAAATCCACAATGAGATACTATTATATATCTGATGCTGAAATTATACAAGAAAAAGTTCACAGTACAAAGTACTGGCCAGGATACAGAGCAATTAGAATTCTCATATTGTTGGTGAGAATTCAGTATGGAACCACCCCTTTGAAAAACAGTTTGGCAGATTCCTGAAAGTTAAACATGCATTTTCCACACAATCCAAAATATCCACTCCTAAATATTTAGCCAAGAGAAATAAAATTATATGTCTACACAAAGATCTGAACCTCAAAACTAAGAGCAACTGAAATGTGTATCATCTGGTGACTGGTAGAGCCACACAATGAAATTCTACTTAGTAAGAAGGAAAACCATTGAGATATATATACAAACATGGAGGTATCTCAAAGGTCTCATAAGTGAAAGAAGTTGGACATAGAAGGCTAGATGCTGTATGATTCCACTAGATTGCCTTCTGGAAAAAAATAAAAAAATAAAAAAACTACAGAGTGACCAGGCACCATGGGTCAGGCCTGTAATCCCAACACTTTGGGAGGCTGGGGCAGGAGGATCTCTTGAGCCCAGGAGTTTGAGACCAACCTGGGCAAAGGGAAGACCTGTCTCTACAAAAAGAAATAATTTTTTTAATTAAAAAACTAGCCTAGCCTGGTATGGTGATGCACACCTGCAGTCCCAGCTACTCAAGAGGCTGAGGCAGGAAGATCTCTTGAGCCAGGGAAGTCGATAATGCAGTGAGCTGTGATAGTGCCACTGCACTCCAGCCTGGGTGACAGAGCCAGAACCAGTCTCAAAAAAACAAAAACCCACAACCTGTAGGGACAGAATTCAGGTCCGTTATTGCCAGAAACTGGGGGTGTGAGAGAAGAGATTGACTACAAAGGAGCAGCACAGGAGAATTGTTTGAGCTGATGGTCATATACTATTATTCATAAATTGCTTGTGGTGGTGCTTAAAAGCCTACAAATATACTCCCAGTTTTAGTTTTATGATTCTCATTCTTTATTCACGTATTTATTACTTATTTTCTCTTAACCTTGTGTGGTATGAGTATAGTTTTCTTGGAGCTTTCTGTTTAATATAGCACAAAAGAATTTTGGGAGCAGCATTTGGCTATTAGACTTGTCGTAAATAAATTTAAATGGGTAAACCCAGAAAATTGGAAGAGAAAAATAATAAAGCAAGTCTGTTCATTATGTGAATTAAGAGGTCTTAAAAACTGCTGGAGAAGGTTTGTAAACAGACAGTGGTGCGAAGAGAAGTGTTAAACAACCAGCTCTCCAAGATCGGGGAAACAAATCCTAATTTGTGATGTGTGTGTATTCCTATGTTACAAATATTCCCTCCTAGGCAGATTCAGGCTACCAACATGATGTCATTGAACCAGGAGTTGGGAAGAGATGCTGGGAAAATATGTTCACAACCTGCTCTCAAGAACCAATAGGGCCAAGCATGGTGGCTCACACCTGTAATCCCAGTACTTTGGGAAGTTGAGGCGGGTGGATCACCTGAGGTCAGGAGTTTGAAACCAGCCTAGCCAACATGGTGAAACCCCATCTCTACTTAAAATGCAAAATTAGCTGGGCATGGTGGCACATGCCTGTAATTCCAGCTACTTGGGAGGCTGAAGCAGGATAATCGCTTGAACCTGGGAGGCGGAGGTTGCAGTGGGCTGAGATCGCAACATTGCACTCCAGCCTGGGCAACAAGAGTAAAACTCCGTCTCAAAAAAAAAAAACTAGCAGGAGCTAACATACAGCACAGCTCAACCCCTCTCCTCGTTATAGAAGTCTGATTCAACCAGAAAGACATGGTTATTTGTATAAGAGTTTTGCTCTTAATATATATTATTCTTGTACATATTTATATGTGTGTGCCTTTCTGTTAAATGATAGCAATGGACAAAACTTTAAGAGACCATAATACTTTGCAACGTGCAATTTGTAGATCTATAATCAGATAACATTTTTCTGGATAGTAATTTTGCTATATAGATCATGATTTTTTTAAAAAAGTTTATGGCAAGGCTATTCAGATACAGGAAGATTAATTCCTTAGAAAATATTTATTAGTGCCCACATACAGTAATCCATTGGATCAAAAGAGAACACAGAAGAACTCATGGATGTTCATCATAGATGAAATTAGCATGAACTAAAAGGCGACTCAAAGGAGAAGATGATTATACCATCCTCTGGTCTCCATGCACACTATTTGATCTTACAATTAAATGATATTTTAGAATAATTGTCTTTATGTCTCCCCCTTCCCCTCCTCCCATGTTCTGCTCTAAACTTAGCAATAGATCTCTGAGGATACACACTTTCTATTAAAATAACTTTAAAGACAAAAAGAAAAGCACACTTGGACTCGGGAAGGGGAACATCACACACCGGGGCCTATCATGGGGAGGGGGGAGGGGGGGGGAGAGGGATTGCGTTGGGAGTTATACCTGATGTAAATGATGAGTTGATGGGTGCTGACGAGTTGATGGGTGCAGCACACCAACATGGCACAAGTATACATATGTAACAAACCTGCACGTTATGCACAGGTACCCTAGAACTTAAAGTATAATAATAATAAAAAAATAAAATTAAAAAAAAAAGAAAATTACAGTAAACAAACACAAGATGGAATGAATGCCTAGGAAAGATAGGAGGCTGGAAGACAAAATTAGATTTTTAAAAATATCTGGAAATTGGAAAGAGGATGGGAGCAAGATGAAGGATGAGACAGAGTAGAGTAGAGGCAGCTATAGCTCAGAATATATGGAAGGGAGCTTTGAGGTGTGTGTGTGTGTATATGTGTGTATGTGTGGAAAAAAAAAAAAGCAAAATAAAATGATAAAGATTTTATGTGTTTATATAAAACATCAGACTCCAATTAATTTTTGTATTTGACAATAGCCACGTCAAATCATACCCTAGAGATTGGTGGTAGGAAAAGAACCAACACTCCCATTTCTCTGTTGATAGAGGTACTTCCATGGAAAACTTTGGAAAGACTGCAGTACTGAATTGTATTTAATTTTAATCTTCAAGACCAGCTGTCTATATATCAAACAGAAAGTTCATCTTTACAAAAGCTTTTATTTCTTTTGATATTTAACTTAGTCCATGACAAATTAAAATGGGCATTTCTTCCTCTACTTGGAATGTTTTCATCTAATATGTAGATTATTTGTAGACCAGTCTCTGGAATCATCTCCTTCACTAATGGCATTTATATGCAGCCAATTTATATTAATATAAAAATCATGGATGAATTCCTGCTTACTAGAGTAAGAGCAAATCTGTCCATCTCTTACTTTGTTTTGATTATTTAAATCAACCCAGTTGCTTATATGTCAAAAGCAAATTTTTTAGAACTTGAGGGAAAAATTAATGAATATGATTACAAGAATAATCTGCAAGTCTCGAACACTATTTTAAAGGACTCACAAAAAAAAAAAAAAAAAACACCCAAACAACACTCTTTGCAAAGATTTAAAAGATAAATGCAGTGTAGTGTGCTCATATTACTAAAAATATTATTACCCTAACAAAATATACTGTGGGACAATGGCTAGGACATTATGATGTCATTTCATCAATAATTAATACTAAAGTACTCTTGCTGATATACAAAGTTAATTTGGAGATGCCTGGAATCATACATCTCCTATCTGGATGAAACCCACTGTGCCAACCCCGTTATTACAGGTTGATTTTTACAGTTGAGGAAACTGAAGAACAGACCAGCAACTTTCAAGGTCATCTAGACATTCACTGGTAGATCCAGAGCAAGGATCCAGGAATATGTTTTTGCTCAGAAGAACTCATGAAAATGAGTTAAAATGACCTGGACTTTTTGTTATTATACTTAATAGCTGTTGGAAGGGAGGACAGGTTACTTAACCTCTGTGAGTTCTCATTTCCAAGCAGAACAAAGAACGTAATTATCACCACCTCCCAGCATTGTGTGAAGTTAATTTGAAGTAATTGTGTGAAAGCACCCTACAAATATAGTGGCCTTGCCAGTGGAATACTAATGCATATTTTGGTATCTAAAAGGGAGCAGTCACTAATGAGCTCTGTAAGAAACCAGAATGCTACGCTGCCCTATCAGGGAGCACTTTACTTCTTAACCTCTCACCAAGATTAAAAATGACTGATACAGATATCCCCTTGGTTCCTCAGACTGCCTTAAAAACAGGAAATTGGTTCTTGCAAATCAATACTTACTCTAGCTCTAACTATAACTTTAACAGCTGTTTCATCTATCTTAAATAGAACTAGCTATACTGCTGAAATCTGAGTATATTCCATGTGACTGGCAGTTTTTTCCCCTAAAGCTATAACTGAGCTTGTTGGATAAAGGTTAATTGCTAACTGTGGAGTGCTAATGATACCACATTGATGAAATTACAGGATCATGGATAGAGAAAGGGCTCCTAACACACTGGAAGCTACAGGGAAGCTCTAAATAATAGTTATCGATTTGTTTCTCTGAAGGCCACTAAGTAGCACAAACTACTCAGAAGAACAAAAATTATCCACAGGGTTTCCTTTCATTTATAATTTATTTCTTGGCTTCCATTTTCAACTTACCAATAGCAAATTATAATTTTACTAATTATATGTCTCAAAATAAGTAGTTTCTGTCTTGGAGAAAGAAATACTGCAAATTACTCTTTTATTCCCCTAAATTGAGTTGGGTCTCCTCTGTTGAGTGTGTTACAATAAAAGCATAATAATAATTAGGCCAGGTGCGGTGGCTCACACCTGTAATCCCAGCACTTTGGGAGGCCAAGGCAGGTGGATCAGCTGAGGTCAGGAGTTCAAGACCAGTCTGGCCAACAAAGCAAAACCCCATCTCTACTAAAAATACGAAAATTAGCCGGGCATGGTGGCGCACTCCTGTAAACCCAGTTACTCAGGAGGCTGAGGCATGAGAATCACTTGAACCCGAGAGGTGGAGGTTGCAGTGAGCCAAGATCCTGCCACTGCACTCCAGCCTGTGGGACTCTGTCTCAAAAACAAAAGCACAATAGTAATTAGACAGTCGTTCTTAAACCTCATGGCTTTAAGACAAAAGAAGGACTGAAAGAGTGAGTTCAAAGTATTTAAAGATAGGTAACTTCAGAAGATGTCTCATGATCCTTATTTCCTGAATTAGACTTCCCTCTTGCCTGAATTTGTCCCTAGAATTTGTCTCTATGACTTGTCCCATCTGGCAGTAGATCAAGCCCCATTTATTCTCAGCTGGTGCCTTCCTACAATATCATTTTCATCACTGTTAGCATATTTTGAGTGAGTACCTCAGACCAGGCTCTGTTGAATTTTATGTGCATTGTGTCATTTAGTCATATCCACCATAGGAGCTTGGTATTGAAACCCCCTTTGCAAAAATCATAACTGAGAAAATTACATACAGTGAAAGACCTGATCTAAGCATCTCCATTTTGCTTCCAACCTCCAAGCTGTCTTTGTCCATTCCTAGGTGTAGGCTGAACTAACTTTGGAAGGAACTTAGTTTATAGTTTAGCTTTGAGACAAAGACAATAACAGCGCTTTCCCAAAAACAAACCCTCTTTTTGCTTAGGGACTAGACTGCCTTTGCAGGACTAAAAATTGGCTACAAGATTAGAAATTATGGTTTAGGAGTCATGCAGCTGGAGGCTGCAACATTCTAAACTTCCCCAAATTGCTCTTGGGGATAACATCACTACTGTAAAACCTAAGACCTGCGCTTGAGATATTTTGCAGACCCTTCACTCAGTGGATCAGCTGGCACCACCCAGGTCAATAAACTGGCTCACCTGGACTTGTGGCCGCCACCCAAGAACTGACTCAGCCCAAGAGGACAGCTTCAATTCCCTATGATTTCATGTCAGACCTGACCAATCAGCACTCTTGACTCACTGGTCCCCTACCCACCAACTTATCCTTAAAAACTCCAATCCCCAAATTTTCAGGGAGACTGATTTGAGTAATAATGAGTAATAATAAAACTCTGGTCTCATGCCGGCTCTGCGTGAATTACTTTCTCTATTGCAATTCCCCTGTCTAATAAATCCACTGTCTAGGCAGCGGGCAAGGTGAACACATTGGGCGGTTACAGTATTATCTCCATTTGACAGTTGAGAAAACTGAAGCCAAGGGAACTGATTCACCTCCCTGATGTCCAGAGTTGGGAATGTCAGGGCTGGGACTGGACTCGTGCATCCACATGGACCACCCAGAGCAACAGTTTAGAAAATATTCTTCCTTTGCACTTGCCCAGCTTCTTCCTCAGGGATCCAGATTTTTCTAAGACACTCATTTTCCTATGAAAATTCAGTACACCTGAGAGATCTCTACCAAGTCCTGCGTGGTTTTATTAAGTATTCTGTAAAGCAAAAACTGTTTCTCTAAACTCATAATACTGCTGACACCAAACGTGTGGGTATTCCACACCGAGCAATTCTCCAGTCCTCTGCAGATTCCAACTGAGTGTCCAACAGTTTAGTTTAATTCTGACTAGCTACCTGGAATTAGTGCAGACCCCAAAGGTTGAGGACTCAGTCCTATAAGACTAAACCCTAGCTTCAAATGCCTACGGCAAGTAGTGGGTTCCTGGAGTACTCATGGTTTTGTCCCATCTTGCTACAAATCAGGGGTTCCTACTGATACAAGCAGGCTAGGGGAGGTCCCCAAATGCCACTGGGATCTTGACCCCAGTTGGCATCTGGGCTCGTGACACTGTCACAAGATGGAATTCAAGGATGGGCTGAAAAAGTCAAAGTGCAGAGGTTTATAGCAAAGAACAATACCTCTCAAGAGGGGAGTGTGGGCATACACAAGGGAGTGGGTCTTCTATCTGTATGGGTTTCTTTAACCAGGCGGTGGGATATTCATGAAGATTCCTGGAAAAAGGTGGAGATTTCTTGGAACTGTGGTGCCACCCATTTTTACAGCAAATATGGGTATTCCTGGAACTGACATGCCCTGGTGGGTGTGTGATTTAGGATGTTAATGAGCAGATAGTGAGATCTAAGGTGAAACCTAGGTCAAATCCAGTACAATGTTGGGTCCAGTCAGTCTTAGCCAGCTTGATCCACAGGGTCTTCCAGTTTTTTTGGTGGTCATGTGAAACTGCTGCCTGCAAGTGTCTATTCTCCTGTGACCACCTTGCTTCATTCCTGTCTCACCATAACCACACCTCCTCAGTTTTGATAATTTACTGTGACAGCTCACAGAACTCAGGGAATCACTTCGCCTACTCATTGCCAGTTTATCGAAGGATACAGATGAACAGCCGGATGAGAGGTACCTAGAGCAAAGTCTGGAAGGGCCCTGAGCACAGGAGCTCTGTCCCTGTAAGTAGGGTACGTCACCTTCCTGTCTTGTGTTCACCAACTTACAAGCTCAAGAACTCCTTCATTTAGGCTTTTTACCACGGTTCCACTACATTAGCATGATAGATTAAATCACTGGCCATGGGTTAACTCAATCTCCCCAGAGGATAGTTACCACCCTCTAATCACAGGATCAATTTTTTTTCAATTTTTTAAAATTTATTTTTTTTTTTTTATTTTTATTTTTTTTTTAGATGTAGTCTCACTCTGTCGCCCAGGCTGGAATGCAATGGCACTATCTCTGCTCACCGCAACCTCTGCCCCACTGGGTTCAAGAGATTCTCCTGTCTCAGCCTCCAAAGCAGCTGGGACTATAGGCACGCACCACCACGCCTGGCTGATTTTTGTATTTTTAGTAGAGATGGGGTTTCACCTTGTTGGCCAGGATGGTCTCGAACTCCTGACCTCAAATGATTCGCCCACTTCAGCCTCCTAAAGTGCTGGGATTACAGGTGTAAGCCACTGCACCTGGCCTCACAGAGTCAATTTCTTTGGCAACCAGGGCTCGCCCTCCAAGAGTCAGCTAATTAGCATAACTTAGATACAGTTGAAAAGGGTTTATTATGAATAACAAAAGACACTCCTATCACTCCTCCTACTCAGGGAGTTACAAGGGTTTTAGAAACTTTCAGCCAGGAGCCAAGGGCAGAAACCAAATACATTTCCTATTATATCACATTTTAAATCAATATGAAATAGTGGACCCAGGCAATTCAGTGTTTGGTGTAAACTTGGATCACACATTACCAAAGATCACTCACTTACACCTACAAACACACTAAAGGATAATAGAAGAGAAATTATTTGTAGGACCAAAGAGGAAGGAATAATTTGTTATACTTTAAAGGAATCAAGGCAAAGCAGCTGAGATTTAAGCTGAATCTCAAGATCTTTCTTGATATATATATACATATATATATATATATTCCTTAAAGCAGGGGCCTGAAATGGGTCCTTGGCCTATTAGGAACCCAGCTGCACAGCAGGAGGTGAGCTGCTGGCAAGCGAAGTTTCATCTGTATCTAGAGTCACTTCCCATCACTCACATTGCCACCTGAGCTCCACCTCCTGTCAGATCATCTGCTGCATTCGATTCTCATAGGAGTGTGAACCCCATTGTGAACTGTGTATGCGAGGGATCTAGGTTGTGTACCCCTTATGAGAATCTAATGCCTGATGATCTGTCACTGTCTCCCATCACCCCCAGAAGGGATTGTCTAGTTGCAGAAAAACAAGCTCAGGGCTCCCAGTGACTCTACATTATGGCAAGTTGTATTATATATTACAATGTAATAATAAAGTGGACAATAAATGCAATGTGCTTAAATCATCCTGAAACTATTTCCCCCTCCCTTCACCCCGATTCATGGAAAAACTGTCTTCCATGAAACCCATCCCTGGTGCCAAAAAGGTTGGGAATCACTGCCTTAAGGGATACCAAATCTATTCTGTAGTCTAACTTCCAAGCCCCAGAATTAAAAGATACCGAAATTATTATTAATCTATTAATACGATTTTGGGGGGAAAAAACCCAAAATTATGTGACTACTCTAAACTACAAAAGTCTACAAATTAAAAAGTCGTTGTAAAATAGGGCCTCATTTCATCCATTTGTTTTAGATCTGTGACTTCAATGCTTTGAAATTAGAGATGTGGTCTGTAGCAATGACTGGATCAGAAAGAATAGGAAACAGGCCAGTGCAGCAGCCAATGCCTGTAATTCCAGCATTTTGGGAAGCCAAGGTGGGTGAATCACCTGAGGTCAAGAGTTCGAGACCAGCCCAGCCAACATGGTGAAACCCCATCTCTACTAAAAATAGAAAAATTATCTGGGCATGGTGGCAGGCACCTGTAATCCCAGCTACTTGGGAGGCTGAGGCAGAAGAATCGGTTGAACCGGGAGGCAGAGGTTGCAGTGAGCCGAGATCATGCCATTGCACTCCAGCCTTGGCTACAAGGTGAAACTCCGTCTCGGAGACAGACAGACACCAACAGACAGACAGACAGACAGAGAGAGAAACATTCTCAAGTATAAGGCATTTCAGAGCAAAGAACTCTGCCATAATGAAATTAGAAAAGTAGGTAATTAAGTCTCCACACACAACTGTCATATTTGCGTTAATGAATTCTTCAGTGTTTATAGAAGTTCTCCCCCAGCTGTCCTCAGTTTGTCATAGCTCTAGTGAGAAGAAAATAATCACTGCAGTCATGAAAACAGAATTCCCAAGCTAGTTGGAACATTATTTTTAGTCTAGTTTAATGCCATTCTCATACATGACGAAGGACACGAAGGTCCAGTGAAGTTAAACGACAGGACAAAATGTCAAAGCCAAGCCACATAGTGGCTGAGCCAGGACTGCAACTGATATCTTGCAGGTCCTAATTCGCCACCCTTTCAGCCCACCTTGGTTTCTTCCAACACCCTTTGACCTCTTGTAGTTCAGTACAGGCAGGTGAAACCACATCATTCCCTCTCTTCCCCGAGAGGTCATTTAAGCACGTGAGTCAGGAGATCATAGGAGAACATAATTCTGTTTTCACTATGAGTCCATTTTCTCTACTTTTATATTGCTACTTAATAGTCCATTCTTCATCAAAAAACACATCTCTCTCAAAATGATCTCTGCTTGCAGAAACCCTGAGACCTTTCTAGGGGGTTTCCATAGAAGCAGTTTCTGAAAACAACAACAACAAAAATATGACTCAGTTTTGGCTATAGGGCTACATGTGTCCTCTGATTTCTTGCTGGGGCAGTTGGCCTTTCAGGGTCAACTGCCTTTTTCTGGGATCTCAGGTGTGCGTTCGCCTTGCTCCTACTTTGTCTTATCTGGGGTCTTTCAGAATGAAATTATAGGGGGTACTGTTAGAAAAGATTTGAGACTCCTTTTCTCTGCCCAGCAATGCAGAAGTCATGCGAGCTCTCTCATTAGTCTTACGTTGTTTTGCTGAATTTTTAGGCAGAAGTTCTTTAACTGAATTTTATATTGTTACCTTTCCCCAGTTAAAGAAACTTCTCACTAGCTAAGACTTAGTGGTTCCAAAGGGTGTACACTGGCTTCATTGAGTATTTCTGGGTACCCATGCTTCCTCTAAAACCCCTGAAACAGCAAGTTACTTGTTAGAAAGGCAAAGCCCTGGACCCCACCAAGTCAAAATTTGCATTTTTTCATGCTTCTCAGGTGCTTCTAATGCATCTGAAATTTTGAGAACCTCTGCCACAAAGATAGCAAGTGGAGAATTGGGGTAAATTCTACCGGGGTAAGATGCTCTAAAACCTTGCTGCTCAATGTGTAATTTACAAACCAGCTTTAGCATCATCACCTGGAAGCTTGTTAGAAATGCACCCCCATACCAAACCTACTGAACTAAAAAATCTGCATTTTAATAAGATCCTCAGGTTATTCTTTACACAGTGAAAATTGAGAAGCACAGTTCTAACAGACTTTTGCCTGAGAAGTTAGGAAACGAAGGCCAAATTCATTTCTCTTGCTTGAATCACTCGGATAATTGCTACTCTCTTCCCTTGCCTTTTATAAGATAGTTAGAGCTTTAGGCGAAAGCCATCTTTGATAGTATTTTAAGAGATGCCAGGTTCCCCAGGGCTGCCTGAGGAATTCTTATATGGAGGCAAATTCTCAGAGCACTGCTGACAAAGACAACACCCTCCGGGCATTGCAGACAGCTGCTGGGGAAAGAGAGCTTGCCTGGGGAAAGGCCAAGCAGCCGCTTCCTTGCCTGAAATCCTTGAGTCTGGCTGAAGGTTGATGAATGGAGCCTGACTCTAGGTTTATTTTCCCATTTAATTCACTGAAAAACTGGAAACTCTAAATATTAATCCCAATGAAGAGAGTCATAAGTGATTCTTACTGGCAAACGTAGCTTTTCCAGACTGGACCCTCCTCCTGTAAAGTTACAATTTCACTTTATTATCCAATTAGCCAACTGAGTGAACTGTTTCCTTCCAAATACACCTATTTTCTGTGAAAATAACTGGTGGAAATTACTGGTCTTCAGGTCAGAAATCCTTGCTCATTTGTTGGTTTTATTGTGAGGCCTTCTTGAGCAAATCATTTAACCATTCTGGGTCTTGTTTATAAAATGGGGATGATGATGCCTAACACAAACTGTTTAGCATCAGGTCTTATTTATTTTCTTTTTAGGATAAGGGGAAGGTCTTTTTAAGCATACTTTGAAAGCTTTAAGGCATCTTACAGATGTAATTTTTTATGTCAAATTGATAAGCATTAAGTCATAGCTGACAGATTTCTATTCTTCACATGTTCACAGAATACCTGTTTTTCTCCTTCTGTGGTCCACCAATAGTAATCTCGAATTGAGATCTAACACTAATACCTATGGTGCCCTTCCAGACGCCACCTTCGCACACTCAATTTGCCGTCCTTTATCTTTTATCTCCCAGCCAGGCTTCTGTAATGCAACACCACTTGTGCCAACGCGGTCACTGACAGTACATTTTGCAAATGAGATCCTTTGGCATGCTAGATCTGATATTTCTCTGAAGTCTAGACACATTCCAGTGTGCCTACTCCATTATTTATGCATAGGTCTGCCATTTAGTTACGCAAGCTCTTTATGATAAAACTTACCTTCCCATCCTGTTTAGACGGTATAGATTAACAAATTAGAGAAATTCCTGACAACTGGCATAGTGCTTTACATTTTGCACTAGACTATAACAGGCAAGATCTCATTTTGACTTTTGTGAAAACCTCATGAGCTCTACGGGGTAGGGCACTTGAATCCATTATCTAAACTTCAAAACAACTTATCCCAAAGTCGCTAGCTAATAAATGGCAGATGTGAATCAAACCCAAATCTTCAAGCTCTGACCATGATACTTGGGTACCTTACAGCATGAATGAGGGCCAGGGTGAACTGCAGAGCAGAAAGTGAGGTAGAAACCGGAACCCCCACTCCTTCAGGACTAAGTCTCACACAAGTGCATGCACATACCCACACCCTCCTCTGGGTTCCCAGAACACTACTCTTATATTTTCACTTTTGTACTTATTACATTTTCTTTTTATGTGTTGCTTAGTCCATCTGTATTGTAACAAAATACCTGACACTGGGTAATTCATGTTGGGAATAACGTTCAAAATCCTAAGGAAATTGAACACTCAAAGGATTCTTAGCAAAGCAATTTTACTTCTGCGCAGAGGGGTGCTTCTCCTTGGCCAGTCGCCATGAGAGCACACCTGAACAAAGGGGCACAAGAGCCTTTATTCCTGACGCAAGTCCTGCCCCTGTACCCTTTCCCCATTGGCCGGGGTCTGGCCGTACAATCTGAACTAATCCCAGTTGGCTAAACGTTTGAAATTTTTTTAGATAAGGTGGCCACGTAAGGGAGAGAGGGGAAAGGGGAAGTGGTGTCTGCAATGAGCTAGAGAGCGAGTCTTTCCAAATAAGGAAAGGAATGTGAGCTGATACTGATAACGCCTGGCACCGTGGCATGTCTGGGCATGTAACAAAGGCAAAAAGGAAGAAAAAGAGAAAAAGGAAAAAGGCGTTGGCGGGGGAGGGGGGTGGCGGGGGGATGGGTACTATGAATTAAAGAATAAAGGATTGATCAGGCTATTTGAAGAGAAACCTCTTCATATCCCACATTCATAAAGAAGAAAAATGTATTTTCTCACAGTTCTGAAGGCTGAGAAGTCCAAGATACCAGAAGATTCATTGTCCAGTGAAGGTTGCTCTGCTTCCGAGAGGACGCCTTGTTGCCACTGCAGCCTCATGTGTGGAAAGACAAGAGGGCAAGAGCTAACTGAATGTGGTGTGAAGCCTCTTTTATAATGGCCTTAATCCCACTTAGGAGGAAGAAGCTCGCAGGACCCAATCATCTCTCAAAGGCCCCACCTTTTACTATTATCACATTGGCAACTTCGCAGGACCCAATCACCTCTCAAAGGCCCCACCTTTTACTATTATCACATTGGCAACACCTGATTTTGGAGGCAACTCATTCAAACCAGAGTGTGTCTTTACTGGTTTCTGAGCTGCTGGAGAGAAGATAATACAGCTTTTTTTATATTTGTAGCTTCAGAACTGAACACAGTGTCTGGCACTTAGTTTCATGCTGTAAGTATTTGTTATGAATTTCAAGAGTTCATGTGTATGCACTGAAAAAAAAACAAAAAAAAAAAACACTGTGTGTTCAATGTGCTCTAATGTATGAGGCCTGTTTTAGTTTTCAGGCCGCTAGAACAAGACTTCATAGACTGAGTGCCTTAAACAACAGAAATTTATGTCTCACAGTCCTGGAGTCTAGGAAGCCTGAGATCAGGATGCCAGCATGGTCAGGCTCCAATGAGAATTGTTTTCCTAGTTTTCTCACATGGTGGATAGAAACAACTGCTCTCAGATCTCTTCTTATATGGGAAAAAAATCCCATTAAGAAAGTTCCACCTTCATGACTTAATTACCTTCCAAAGGCCTCATCTCCAAATATTATCACAGTGGGGATGAGTGTTTCAATGTATGAACTGGTGGGGAAAACAAATATTTAGTCTATACCACAGCCCAATTTAGAAAATCTATCTAAACCCATACAGCCCATTGTCAAGTTTGACCTGTAGCTTTAAAATTAAACACCACCCCAGTCATTAGATAAGTCATTAAATAAGACAAATTGATTACCCAAATAATTAGATAAATCATTAAATAAGCACTGCTTATTTAGACATTATAGGCTAGAGGCTAGGAGCACAGATGAACCCAGGCTACTTGAATTGGGACTGGCTCCCCTAGCTGTGAGTCCTTGAATAAGTTACCTTGCCTCTCAGTGCCTCGGTTACCGCATTTGTAAAATGAGGGGAAATATACTCATCCTTCAGTATCTGCAGGGCATTAGTCCCAGGCCCTCCAGAGGATATCAAAATCCATGGATGCTCAAGTCTCTGATATAAAATGGCATACTATTTGCATATAACCTATCCACATCCTCCTGTATACTTCAATCCATCTCTAGATAACCTATAATATTTAATAAAATGGAAATGCTATGTAAATTGTTGTTATACTGTGTTTTTAAAATTTATATTATTTTAAAATTGTTGTATTGTTATTTTCTATTTTTTTCTTTCAAATATTTTTCATCCTCATTTGGTTGAATCCACGGATGTGGAGTCCATGGAGATGGAGAGCTGACAGTATTTCTTGGGGTTGGGAGGATTAAGTGAATTCATATTTATAGGTCACTTAAGCATACTAATAAGTGTTAATCTTACTGTTATCATTAGAACCATCATTTCCCATTTCATTTGATTAGCACCAACAACTTCCCAAACTTCCAACAACTTTCCAAGCATTCTTAATGTTACAGGTCAGATAATACCAAGTTTTATCTCTGTTCTTATTCCAAGGTCATCAAATGATGTCAAATCATCACATAACTTCACTCGACCTATCCAAATATTATACATGTGTTTATTTTGTACCTACTGTTTACATGACACTATTCTCTAGAATTACACTGTCCAATACCATGTGTGGCCACATAAATTTACATTTAAATTAATTAAAAATAAATAAAATAAACAATTCTGTTCTTCAGGCGCACTGGCCACATTTCAAGTACCAATTTGCTGGCTGCCACATTGGACAGTACAGATAAAGAAAATTTTCTTCATGGTGAAAAGTTCTGCTGGACAGAGCTAACTACAAATACAGAAACAGCAGTACGCCTTCATGAAGCTGGCATGCTACTAGAGAAGATAAATATTAAACACATAAATACATAATAACTATGAATTAATTATCTTTATCAAGAAACACATTATATTCAGTTACTAAAATATATTATTAGAAAAATTAATTTTTTTGTATAATTCCTAAACTGCTACATAATTAAATATGTTAAACTTATAACTGTTTTACTAATTACAAAAGTAAAATATGTTTATTGTAGAAAATTTAGAAGATACAGAAAGTATAAAAAGGAAAATCAAAGTATACATAATATTATTTTACAGACGATCCATAGTGCATGTATTCTGCAATTTTTCTTCATTATCTGTACTTTATACATTTTACCATGTCAATCTTCAAAATATGATTTTCAGTGTCTACATAATAGAACAGTTTGTGAATGTATCACTATTTATCTTCTCACTGATTCACTGAAATTTAGGTTGTTGTAACAATTTTTATTCTAACATCTAAAAAAATTCATATATATAAATCTTCGCCTTTTTGTTTCTTCGTGACAAATTCTTAGAAGTGCCATTTCTGGGACAAAGTTACTAAATAGCTGTAGCTTTTTTTTTTTTTTTTTTTTGAGACAAGGTCTGGCTCTGTCGCCCAGGTTGGAGTACAGTGGCGTAATCTCTGCTCACTGCAACCTCTGCCTCCCACACTCAAGGGATTCTCATGCCTCAGCCTCCTGAGTAGCTGAAATTACAGGTGTGTGCCACCGTGCCCAGCTAATTTTTGTATTTTTAGTAGAGATGGAGTTTTGCCATGTTGGCCAGGCTGGTCTTGAACTCCTGGCCTCATGTGATCTGCCCACCTTGGCTTCCCAAAGTGCTGGGATTACAAGCATGAGTCACGGCACCCAGCCCAGTTTTAGACTCTTAAGTCATACTAAAAGAAGACTTTCTAAGAATCTTCTGAACTTATTTGCACACACACATATTTGTTCACCCTTTGCAAAACTGTATATCTTATTTTCTTTAATTGTGAAAATATTTTATTTAAATTTGGGTTTCTTTGATTAATTGCGAGGATGAGCAGCACTTCATAAACAGTCATTCCTCAGTATAGGTGAGGATTGGTTCCAGAAGATCCCCTCCATACCAAAATCCACATATGCTAAAGTCACACAGCCAGCCTTATGGATCCCGTGTGCTTGAGAGCTGGCCCTCAAATATGTGGGTCTCCCATACCATGAATACTGTATTTTCAATTTGTGTTTGGCTGAAAAAAAAATGCACACATAGCTCATATAAGTAGACCCACACAGTTCAAAGCCCTGTTGTTCAAGGATCAACTGTATTTATTCATCATTTATATTTTATCTCTAAACTATCTCTTTTAGTTTTGTAAACATTTTTCAAGTGAAAAACTATGTGAGCTCTTTGTATTTTAAGGATATTAAACTTTTGCCTTTATAATTTTTGGCAAACATATTCTCCAGCTTATTGAATATCATAGTTGTGTTTCTACTTTTTGATACATGCAAAAGTTTCAAAACTTTTATGTTGCAAATTTCTTTCATTGTTTTTAAGTTTTGAAAGGTCCATGTGTTTAGAGGAAGCCCTAACACATAATGAGTGCTCTATAAATACTTGATAAATGAATGGACGAATAAATTAATGAAATATTTGATCTACACTGACAAACTATAGCCTCATTCTTTTTTCTACAGAGCAGGTCAGTTCTCCCAGTCATTTAAATATGACCTGAAACTACAAGAAAACTTGGCATTAGTACTGAATTTCTGATAATAACATAGTCAGTATCTGGGGAATTACCACAACATATTGTCTCCCTGACAGAAGCCTCCCACAAAGCCCAAGACCCTGCATTTTGTGCACATCCAGTCCCGAGACAGTCAATCTCCAAATTTTCCATGCCATAGGATCAATGCTTTCTGATAGTTGTAGTTTTTTAAAGTAGTATCTTTACCCGTTATTTTATGCATGTTTAGAATTTACTTCCACTTCTTCACATTTCTACCTGGCTTTTTCTGTCCTCTTTCTTCTGTTATAATCTTGAGCACACATGCATGATCAAGACGGATAATTGAAGGTCAGTGTCATGAGGCATGAAAAATGCAAAAGAAGTTCTCTGCTTCTCAAAGTTCTATCATAAAATCATAGTGATCCAATTTATAGTTCAGGGAAAGGACCTAGGACAGCATATACATGGGCAAATACACTTGTTTCCATTGACTGCTCATAGGAATGGCCATGTTAATTCATTAGATCTGCTGCTGATCTCCCACTAATATAACACACCCTACTCATAATGAAGTACTTGCCATTCTCCAAACGTGCTCTTCCCTCCCATTTACCTCTTTGGGGCACATCAATTTCATAAACCTGAAATGCCCTAGTCAGCTTTGTGTTTTACCTAATGTATTAGTTCATTTTTATGCTGCTAATAAAGACATACTGGAGACTGAGTAATTTATAAAGGAAAGAGGCTTAATTGACACAGTTCAGCATGGCTGGGAAGACTCAGGAGACTTATAATCATGGCAGAAGGGGAAGTAAATGTGTCCTTCTTCACATGGCAGCAGGAAAGAGAAGTGCTGAGCAAAAGGGGGAAAAGCCCCTTACAAAATCATCAGATCTTGTGAGAACTCACTTACTATCACGAGAACAGCATGAAGGCAATGGCCCCCATGATTCAATTATCTCCACCTGGTCTTTCACATGACATGTGGGGATTATGGGAGCTACAATTCAAGATGAGATTTGGGTGGGGACACAGCCAAACCATATCATCTGACAAAGTTCTATTCATTCTTCAAGTTTCAGGGAACATGTTGCCTCTTCTGATACATATATATTATATTCTGATGCATATATATTATATATATAATATAATACATATATAATATATATTTAACACAGGTATTATATTGAATCAGACTCTTATTTCTCCTCATTATTTCACCACCAGCTTCTTACTCACTTTATAACTTTCAAAACATTGTTTTTATAACTACTTCTTTTTTCAACTTTTAGTTTTGATATAATTATACATTCACAGGAGGTTGCAAACAGGATACAGAGGACACCCCTGAACATTTCATCCAGACTTCATCATTCGTTATATTTTACATTGCTATAGTAAAATATGAAAACAAGATAGTGACATGGTACAACATATGTTTATAGGTCTATGCTATATCATCACACATATAGACTTGTGTCACCTCCATGAGTCTAGCTGCATTACTGTTCCATCACCACATGACCTTCATGCTACTCATTTGCAGTCACCCCCACCATCCACCCCACCATCTAGAAGCCATAATTTCTTCTCAATAACCATAATTTTTCATTTTGAGAATATTATAGAAATGAATCATACAGTACATGACCTTCTGAAATAGACTTTTTAAAATATAATGCCCTTCAAATATAATTTATATGTTAGAAATTGTCATTTTATTTTTTATTTTCTGTCTTATTCTTTGTTGTTTCTATTTTTATTTCCTTTCCTGCATTTCTATAGGTTATTTGAACATTTTTTTTAGTTTCATTTTGATTTGTCTATAGTGTTTTTATGTATATTCCTTTGGATAGCCTTTTTAAAAGTTGCTCTAGGTATTATATAATATACACATCTTGTTATGGTCATTGGCCAACAACATTTTATCAGTTCAAATGAAACCTGAATGCTCTCTTTGAATCCCTTTACACTCTCCCATTCATAATTGTCTTGAAATTTTCCTCTACATGAATTGAGAATGACATCAGACAGTGTTGTTATAATTTTTGCTTCAACCATCGAATATAATTTAGAAAACTAAAGAGTTGAAGAAAAGTCTATTGTATTTTCCCATAGTTTTATCCTTTCCATAGCTATTCTTCCTTTCTGATGTTCTAATATTTCTTCTTTTATCATTTCCTATCTGTTTACAGAATTTTGTTTAGCCATTATTTTAGGGTAGATCTATTAGAAACAAATTCTCTTACCTTTCCTTCACCTGAGAATGACTTGATTGTTCCTTTATTCCTCATAGTCAATTTCACCATCTATAGAATTCTGGGTTGACAGTTCTTTTCTTTCAGTATTTGAAAAATATTGTGCCTCTTCCTTCTGGCTTTCATATTTCTAATAAGAAATCTATCATCTACCTGCTTTTCCCCTTTAGGTGTTATTTTTCTCTGACTGCTTTCAAGGTATTTGTCCTTAGTTTTTAGAAGTTTTCTTATGATATGTTTTGATATGGATTTCTTTGATTTCATCTTTATGGGTTTTTTTTTTTTTTTTTTTTTTTTTTTTAGCTTCTTGAATCTGTAGGTTTGTGTCTTTTTTCAAATTTGGGGAATTTTCAGGTATTATTTATTTCCTCAAATGCTTTTTCGGGTCCATTCTATTTCTCCCCTTTCTAAGACTCTGATGACACAAATGTTAGAGCTTGAAATGTAGTCCCACAGGTCTCTATGGTTGTGTTCATTTCTTTGCTCAGTCTATTTTATCTCTGTTGTTCAGAGTGGGTAATTTGTATTGTTCTATACTCAAGTTTAATAAGTAATTCCTCCGTCCTCTTTGTTTTTCTTTTGAGGCCATCCAGTGAGTTTTTTATTTCAACTATTACATCCCCATTTAGCTATCCTTTATATTTTCAACTTCTTTACTGAGACTTTCTGTGTTTCTTCCAAGAGTGTGTATTAATTTTTGTGAAAAGAGTTTTATCATGACTGCTTTCAAATCCTTGTCAGATAATTCTAATGTCTGTGTCATCTCAGTGTTGGCATCTGTTGATTTCTTTTGTCATTCAATTTCAGATTTTCCCAGTTTGTTGTAAAATGTGCAATGCTTTATTGACACCTAGAAGTTTACAGCATTATGTCATAATAGTATGGTGTTTATTTTTTAATTTTTTTATAAGTTCAACTTTTATTTTAGATTTAGGGGGTACACGTGCAGGTTTGTTCTATGGGTACATTGCATGATGCTGAGGTTTTGGATACAAATTATCCCGTTAGCCAGGTAGTGAGCATAGTACCCAATAGGTAGTTCTTCAAATCTTTCCCCCTCCCTTCCTCCTCCTTCTAGTAGTCCTCAGTGTCTATTGTTCTCATCTATGTCTAGCTCTCACTTATAAGTCGGAACATGTGATATTTGGTTTTCTGTTTCTCTGTTAACTTCCTTAGGATAATGGCCTCCAGCTGCATCGATGTTGTTGCAAAGAACATGATTTGATTCTTTTTTATGGTTGTGTAGTATTCCATGGTGTATATATACCACATTTTCTTTCTCAGATCCATTGTTGATGGGCACCTAAGTTGATTCTATGTCTTTGCTACTGTAAACAGTGCTGCAATGAACATGAGTCCATGAGTCTCTTTGGTAGAACAATTTATTTTCTTTTGGATATATACCCAGTAATTGGGTTGCTGGGTCAAATGGTTGTTCCGTTTTAAGTTCTTTCAGAAATCTTCACACTATGTTCTATAGTGACTGGAACTCATACACTTTTCCACCTACAGTGTAAAAGCATTCCCTTTTCTCCACAGATACTATGATTTTTATTTAAACCTTGTATTTCAGTAGGCCTCCTCTGACATCATACCAGCAAGGGAAGGTGGATATCTCCTCACTAGTGCCCAATGAGGGTTGAAGTCCAAGTTCTCCACTTGGCCTCCACTGATGTTCTAGCAGGAGAGAGGAAACTCATCCCTTCTGTTCCCCAGGTATCCTCCACTGACCCTATGGTAGGGAGTCCTTGTTACTCTTGCCAGATGGTGGTAAAAGTCCTAGCTCTCAATTTAGCCATCTATGATAACAATGGTAGATAGGGCAGATGAGTGGTGGCTTTCAACCGCCACTGCACAACCACGATGTGGCTACAATTTTCACATGTATAAGAAATTAGTTTGACAAAGATATGCTATATGACAAATATTAAACAAGATGCTGAGAATGAAAGATAAGTTTCACATACTTCTCCAAACTATAAGCTGTGACAGACTTCTAAATTTGCCACCAAACTGTCAGTCCTTGCAAAAGAAACTTGTCCTGCCTGAATTGATAATTTATCTGCAGTTTCTTTCTTTTATTTATTTTGGAGACTCTAAACTCTGAAGAGAGAGAGAGACTCATGAATTAATATTTCAAAACACTTGAAGAATTCTAATGCTAAGGAAGCCATTGCAATCAATAATCAGAATAGCAATTTACCCAAGATTAAATTCATTTTATTGAACAGCTTGATAGAAACTTTAAAATAGCCATATTATGTATGTTCAAGGAGATAAACAAAGGCATAATTGCCATCTTAAAACGGATATAATGTCTTGAAACAACAACAAAAAAAGAAATCAAGCAGGTCAATTGATTTCAAGAATCAATTAAATAATATGAACATCAAACATACATTAATCATTGAAATTTTAAAACTACCCTAGGAGAGGCAATAGCTAATCTGAATTCTGAAAAAAAAAAATTAGGAAATTTGGAAAATAATACTGAGCTGCTTATACAGAATGCAGTATAGAAACTCAAAAAAAAAATATTGAAGAGAAGTTAAGAGAAGAGAACACAGATCAAGAAGTCTAAATACCAAATATTTCATAGAAATTGCAGAAGCAGAGAATGGAAAAAATGGTAGAAGGCTACATTTGAAGAATTAATTGCTAAGAATATTTCAAAATTTATTAAAGTATAAATTTAATTTTTTTTTAACGATGGAGTCTCACTTTGTTGCCTAGGCTGGAGTGTGGTGGCAAGATCATGGCTCACTGTAGCCTCGAACTCCTGGGCTCAAGTGATCCTCCTGCCTCAGTCTCCAGAGTAGCTGGGACTACAGGAATGCACCAACCACTATGACCAGCTAATTTTTCTTGTTTTGTTTAGAGATGGGGTCTCACTATGTTGCTCAAGCTGGTCTTGAACTCCTAGCCTCAAGCTATGCTCCTGCCTCATTCTCCTGAGTAGCTGGGATTACAGGCATGAGCTACTACACCCTGCTAAAACATGAATTTTAGATCACAAATTTGCTTCAAGAACCAAGCAAGAAACAAAAATAAATTAAAATAAAATAAACCCTTACGTGGTCACATAATGAAAATGCATTTAAAAATGCATCAAGAATAAAGAGAAAAATCACAAAAGCTAGCAAAGGAAAAGAAAAACATTGATAGATAAATTTCTCACAGACAACAAAGGCCAGAAGACAATGGAGTGGCATCTTGCAAGTGTTGCATGAAAATAATAGTCAATCTAGAATGTTTTACCTAATCATGATATTATTTAATCTTTAAAGCAAAATCTTATACAAAGACTAAAACACTACATAATAAATGCTCACTAAAAGAAATCTTAAATCATGTTTTTGAAAAAACATAACAGTGACCACAAATTTTTTAAAAAATTGTATGTAGTTTTGAGCAGGTAGCACATTATGTTAATTATGTCTGGCCTAAAACTGTCTCCTTACATGTTTAAGGTCAGCCTAAAGTTTCACCATACATAACGAACTCTAACCCAATTTGATGTGTGAACAGACTGTAATCTACTCTTGAAAAGAGTAGCCGAGTTCAGCCTATCACAGCAGCTGAACCTCACTCAACTACAGGCAGCCAACTGTTTAAACCAGGTTCACATAAGCAAACACCCAGCTGTAACAGATCCAGCTGTTTCTGTACCTCACTTCCATTTTCTTTACGTTTTTGTCCATAAACACTATCCGACCATGTGGCAGCCCTGGAGTCACTCTGAACTGATTCTTGTTCTGAGGGCTGCCCAATTTATGAATCATTTTTTGCTCAGTTAAACTCTGTTAAATTTAATTTGTCTAAAGTTTTCTTTTAACTGGTGACAAATGCTAAAAGCTTACAGGGTATACCATTAGTAGTCTTGCTCCCACCACTATACATCTGGTTCTGCTTCCAAAGACATCAGTGTTTCCAGTTGCTTTCTCTTTCCAAGCATAGATATTTCACACATAAGATTTCATACATATGCAGATTGAGTATCCATTATCTGAAATGCTTGGGGCCAGAAATGTTTAGAATTTCAGATTTTTTCAAATTTTAGAATATGTAAATGTAGATAAGATGAGATATCTTGGGGATGGGATGCAAGTGTAAACACAAAATTCGTGTTTCATATACACTTTATACACCTACCCCAAAAGTAATTTTATACAATATATTTAATAATTTTGTGAATGAAACAAAATTTTGATGGTAATTTTACTGAGATCCATGATATAAGGTCAAATGTAAAATTTTTCACTTGTGTCATCATGTCAGTGCTCAAAAAGTTTCAAATTTTGGAGAAATTCAAATTTTGGATTTTTGAATTAGAGATGCTCTACCTGTATTTGAATACGTAGAGGTATCTTCTGCAAATGATAGCATACTATATGTTCTTTTCTACACTTTGCTTTTTCACTTAAATATATGACAGGAAGTAATATTCACACCAAATTTTTCTTACAATTATTTCTACATATAGTAGAGAATACAAAATTGGAAGCTACTCTAACTAACCTAAATGACCTTGAAAATTACTTCTACTGCTGCCTATTTCCCAATTAACTGTTCTTTCACAAAGAGCTCTTTATGTTCAAAAGCTCTTGTTCACAGGTAAAAACTAATTATTAGGTGATGTCATAATTATAGGTAATCATAGTTTATCTATTTTATATAGTCATTTTACAAACAACAACAGAAACCTCCCTTTGACACTACTATCACGATAATGGAATAATACGTAATGGTTAATAATATCTAGAGGTTAAATTGGTAAAGAAAGCCTGAAATATTTGAAGGAGAGAGCTTTAATTTTTTTGAAACAAGAGTTGGAAAACAATATTATCTTCCACTATAAAAGTAAAGTGGCTTTGCTTCAAAAATGGATCTTATTCCTATCTCTGTCCCCTTAGTGTTGCTGTAACAGAATACCTGAGACTGCATAGTTTACAAAGATACAATGTTTATTTAGCTCATGATTCAGCAGGCTGGGAAGTTCAAGAGCAAAGCACCACATCTGGCCAGCTTTTGGTGAGGGCCACATGCTAGGTCAAAACTGGAAAAAGTGCAGAAGCAACTGGGCATGTACAGAGATAACATAGTGAGAGAGGAAGTGAGAGAGCTTCTAGTGAGCCAAATTCACCTTTTTAAAAAAGAGATGGGGTCTCACTATGTTGCCCAGGCTAGAGTGCAATAGCTACCCACAGGCATGATCATAGCACACTACACCTTCTTACTCCTGAGCTCAAAAGATCCTCCCAAATAGCTTGGACTATAGGTGTGTGCCACTGTACTGGGCGCCAAACTCACTTTTATAACAACCCACTGTCACAGTAGCTAATCTAATCCTGTAAGAATGATAACTCATTCACATCCATGGGAGGGCACTAATCTATTCATGAGGAATCCACCTGCATGACCCAAACACCTCCCATGAGACCCTACTTCCCAGTACCACCACCCTGGGGATCAAACTTCAACATGAGTTTTAGAGGGGACACCCTCAAACCATAGCAATTCCTTTTTAGGAAAAATTTTCAAAATCTAGAAATTCATTGCGGGCAATCTCATAACAAACTGGTTTGATAAAGCATCTCAGCGTTGGTTTTATTTTATTTTTTGAAGTTTTCTCCCCTTCTTTTTCTGCCTGTTCAGAATGTCCAGGGCCAATTTAATATATAATGCATATTACTCACCTTAGCTGAAGATTTCCAGTACATTTTATAAAGAATTCTTGTGGAAACCTGGAAGACTTGAAAACTCTAATGTCAGTGAGTCTAATTTCATTGTTTTGACACTAATTTAATCTTTTCTTTTGGCCACATGTGTCTGTAGAGCCTTCAGAACAAAGGGTTTTTAACATTGCTTTATTCTTGGTGGTAAAACTTTGGAGAACAAGCCTATTGAGGATATTATCTGCCAACAGTATGCCAAAATCTTCCTTAGTAAGTTATATCCAGAGACTGAGTTGGTCAAAGAGATCCTGGAGAATTTGGAGTATACATTTGTTAAAGGTATACATTTCCCTACTGAACAGACCAATATCAAGTTCCAAAACTGAGTCAGTAATAAAAAACCTACCAATCAAAAAAAAGAGAAAAAAACACCTAGACCAAATGGATTCAAAATAGAATTCTGCCAAATGTACAAAGAAAAGCTGATACCAAGACTGCTGAAACTATTTTGAAAAATCAAGGAGAGATTCCTCTCTAACTCATTCTATGAAGCCAGCATCACCTGATACCAAAACCTGGCAAATACACAACAAAAAAAAGGAAACTACAGCCAATATCCCTGATGAACATAGATGCAGAAATTCTCAACAAAATACTAGCAAACCAAATTCCACACCACAACAAAAAGTTAATTCACCATGGTCAAGTAGGCATCATTTCTGGGATACAAAGTTAGTTCTATATATTCAAATAAATAAATGTGATTCACCACAAAAAAAAAAAAGAATTAAAAACAAAAACTATATGAGCACCTCCATAGATGCAGAAAAAGTTTTTGATACAATCAAACATCCCTTGGTGATTAAAAAAACCTCAAGAAACTAGGCATTAAAGGAGCAAACTTCAAAATAGTAAGAGCCATCTATAACAACCTCATAGCCAACATCATACTGAATAGACAAAAACTGAAAACCTTCTCTTCGAGAACCAAAGCAAGAGAAGGATACCCACTCTTACCACTTCTATTCAACATAGTACTGGAAGTGCTAGCCAAAGCAATCAGGCAAGAGAAAGAAATACAAGGCATCCAAATAGGAAAAGAAGTCAAACTATCTCTCTCTTCATGGGTGATATGATTCTATACCTAGCAAATCATGAAGAATCTGCTAAAAGGTTCCTGAAACTAATAAATAACTTCAGTAAAGTTTCAGGATACAAAATCAATGTACAAAAATCAGTATCATTTCTATACACCAATAACACGCAAGCTGAAAGAGAAATCAAGAATGTAATTGCATTTACAATAGCCACACACTCAAAAAAATAAAAAATTCATAGGAATATATCTAAATAAGGAGATCAAAGCACTCTACAAGAACTACAAAACACTGCTAAAAAAAAATTCACAGATGTCACAAACAAATGGGAAAAGATTCCATGCTCGTGGATTGGCAGAATCAATATTATTAAAATGGCCATACTTTCCAAAGCACTCTACAGATTGAACACTATTCCTGTCAGACTACCAATGTCATTTTTCACAGAATGGGAAAGAAACTATTCTAAAAGTCATATGGAACCAAAAAAGGACCCAAATAACCAAAGCAATCCTAAGCAAAAAGAATAAAAAGCTGAAGGCATCATATTACCTGACTTCAAACTACATTAGAAGGCTACAGTAATCAAAAAAGCATGGTACTTGTACAAAAACAAACACATAAACCAATGGAACAAAATAGAGAACTTAGAAATAAAGCTGCATACCTACAACTATCTGATCTTCGACGAAACTGACAAAAATAAACAATGGAGAAAGCTCTTCCTATTCAATAAATGGTGCTGGGATAGCTGCCTAGCCATGTGCAGAAGATGAAATTGGACCCCTACCTTTCACCAAACACAAAAATTAACTCAAGGTGGGATTAAGCCCACAATTGGCCTTGACTAATAGGAGTTTTAAGTATGTTAAAAATCTTTACTGGACAGTGACAAGAAATTACCAGAGAAAGAGAAGCTTGTGAGCTCACCAAACAAGGATTTCAGTGTAGATTTTGTCTTTCTCAAATGAACTTAAAGGAACCGATGACAGTTAAAGTTTGAATGGAAGAGCCTTCCATTGCTCCACATCTCGTTGTTGCTGTTTACATTCCTTTGCAGAACCTACATCTTCCTGAGTTTTCTAGCAGGTATATGTTGAACACTTCTGTTTTATGGTTAAGACAGAATCAGAGGCCATGGATACTGACAACTGATTTGTCTGTTTTTTTCTGTCTTTTTCCATGACTCTTATCTACTCTTTTATCTTGATTCATAACAAAACCTGAAAAAGCTACAAAAATAAGTTTATCTAGAAAAATATGGAAAATATTGCTGTTATTTTTGGTGAAGAAAATCAATTTTGTGTAGTTTATTTCAATCTAAATAAAATGTGAATTTTTTAAAAAAACAACAACATGGGATTAAAGATTTCAATGTAAGACCTCAAACTATAAGAATCCTAAAAAAAAAAAAAAAAAAAAAAACTAGAAAACCACCATTCTGGACATGGGCCTTGGGAAATAATTTATGATTAGGTCCTCAAAAGCAATTACAACAAAAACAAAAATTGATAAGTGGGACATAATTAAACTAAAGAGTTTCTGCACAGCAAAATAAACTATCATTAAAGAGAAAACTTACATAATGGGAGAAAATGTTCATAACCTTTGCATCTGACAAAGGTCTAATATGCAGACTCTATAAGGAACTTCAACAATTGAATGAGCAAAAACACATAACCGTATTAAAAAGTGGGCCAAAGACATGAAACATTTCTCAAAAGAAAACATACAAGCAGCCAACAACATATGAAAAAAAATCCTCCATGTGATTAATCATCAGAGAAATGCAAATCAAAACCACAATGAGATTATCATCTCATACCAGTCAGAATGCTATTATTAAAAAGTCAAAAAACAACAGATGTTGTTGAGCCTATGGAGAAAAGGAAACAATTATACACTGTTGGGGGAAATGTAAATGAGTTCAGCCACTGTGGAAAGCAGTTTGGAGAGTTCTCATAACACTTAAACAGAACTACCATTTGACCCAGCAATCCTATTACTAACTATATATCCGAAAAAAACCAAATCATTCTACCAAAATCACATACATTTGTATGTTCATTGCAGCACTATTCACAAGAGCAGAGACATGAAATCAACCTAGGTGCCCATAAATGACAGATTAGATAAAGAAAATGTGGTACATATGTACCATGGAATACTACATTGCTATGCAAAAGAATGGGAACATGTACCTTGCAGCAACACAGATGCAGTTGGAGGCCATTATCCTAAGTGAATTAACACAGGAAGAGAAAACCAAACACCACATATCTCACTTATAACTGGGAGCTAAACACTGGATACTCGTGAACAGAAGGATGACAACAATAGAAACTGGGGACTACTATTTGGAGAAGGGAACAGGGGCACAAGGGTTGAAAAGCTGATTATTGGGTACTAAGATTAGTACCTAGGTGATGGAATCATTTGTACTCCAAACCTCAGCATCATGCAATATACCTAGGTAATGTATTCTTGAATCTAAAATAATAGTTGGAAATAATAAATCAATTAATTAAAATTAATGTTTTAAGAAGTCAGGAGACCAAAAAAAAAAAAAAAAAAAAGATACGTTTCCTCCATTGTTTGCCTAAAATTATGTCTGAAATGAAAAAAAAAAAAAAAAGGTATCTGTAACTATCAGTGGCAGGCCTGAAGGAAGCAACATCAAATCAATGATGATTTTTGAAACCTAAATGGTCTCCAACCACCTGGAGATGGCAAATTGCTTTAACCTCTCAAGCAGTGGCTCTCTAGAGTGCTGTGTCGAAAATGATCCTGAAGCTGCATTCATGCTGCACGGAAAAGTGTATGACTATTTATAAGCAATGTCTGCCAGGAACAAAGAGAGAGGAATAGTAGCTTATATGTCATTAAGTTACCACTCCTGTCCTAGGGGTTCAATTTTAGCAACAACTGCTAAAGACACTTACTATGCTGGAAACTTTAGATCTGGAAATGTAATGTTTAGTAGCTCCAAATAAATACATACCAATCAGAAGAAAGCAGGAAATTTGCTCATTTGAATAGATAGGTGTGTATAGGGTAACATCCCTGTAATGCTGGTTTTTTAAAATGAAAATTGTTGTTCATAATTAATGCTTGATCAATTAAAGAATGAACTGAATGAGTACAAATAAACTCATAATACCAGAGTGCGTGTGGCAGGCTACTGATTGTCCTCCAAAGTCTGTTTCCCCTTCTATAATAACAGAATTTTAGTTAGGCAAGAAAACACTCAATTATGCTTTTCACAACATCCCTTGTGACTAGTTGTGGTAATGACTAATTCCATTTCTTTCCAGTGGAATGTGAATGAAAATGATATATGCAAATTCCATCTTACTTGCCTCAAAGAGAATAACTGTCATCTACTTATCTTTCCCTTCAAGTGGGCTGGAATGTCAAATTTGGCAGTGACTTTGCTTCAAATCTGCAATCAAGAGCAGCAGCCCAGAAGGTGTTAAATCATTTAATTATTTAATTAATTAATATAAATGAGACAGGTTTACTTCCCTGAATGAATGCACGGAGCAGAGCTGCCCTGGCAGCTTGGTCCATTCACCTCTGGACTATTATTTTAGATAAAAATAAATTTTACCTTGTTTAAGCATCTATATCTTTGGGTATCTTTTTATTCCAGCAGCTTTTACGCAAAGCCTAACTAGAGTAGTAATCAACAGGCAGTAAGATGTGTAAGCAAAGAGTCAGGAAGATGGTGACAGAGAAGTCTAGTATATCAGTCCATTCTCACCCCGCTATGAAGAAATACCCGAGACTGGGTAATTTATAAAGGAAACAGGTTTAATTGACTCAGTTTCCCATGGCTGGGGAGGCCTCAGGAAACTTACAATCAGCGGAAAGGGACTCAAACACATCTTTCTTCACGTGGCAACAGAAGAGAGAGTGAGTGCCCAGCAAAGGAGGAAGCCCCTTATAAAACCATCAGATCTCATGATAACTCACTCACTATTATGAGAACAGGATGGGGAAAACTGAGCTCATGATTCAATTATCTCCACCTGGTCCCTCCCATGATACATGGGATTATGGGAACTACAATTCAAGATGAGATTTGGGTGGGGACACAGCCAAACCGTATTATCTAGCATACCTAACAAGGTCCCTGTGTGGCTAGTGGGATTCAGAAGCATAAAGCAAAACCCTGCAAGCTCTTGAAGGGTAAAAGGACTTGAGCTCTGAGTAATGTTGAGCACAACTCACCTAACTAAATCAGTACATTCAGCCAAGAGAACAACAAATAGAACCAGGCCAGGTGTAGTGGCTCATGCCTCTGATCCCAAACCTCTGGGAGGCAGAGGAGGGAAGATGACTGGAGCTCAGGAGTTTGAGGCTGCAGTGAGCTGTGATTGCACCACTGCACTCCAGCCTGGGTGACAGAGCAAGACCCTGTTGGAGAAAAAGAGAAAACAGAGGGGCTAGTTACCTAGTCAGAGTAGCATAAGCAGGGAGGCTGACTTGATGCTAAGCTCTCTAAATAGCTTTTATTAATAATTCTCCCCTGCTTAAAAGTTCAGTTGGTCTCAGAGACTGGGCATGAATGAGGCTATAGATGGGAGTTAAGACATCCCATTTGTGAAGTCTGCAGGATCTTGTGTCACTATTTGAATTCTTGTAAAATTCCCATTTTTGTTCATATCCTTGTATCCTGCACCAGCCACCTCTATTGGGTCTGCTCTGAGACCTCCAGTTCAAATATCCTTTCTGTCTCAGGGCCTTCTGAATTTAGATGGACCCTTGGTTAGCCAAAGCAAAGATTCTTTGGGTGACACCACGCATTTTCTTTCCCTTATCATCTGCTTGAGGTAAAAAATGATCTATAACGAATTTTAATTTGAAAATGTATTTGTTGGCCACTTATTTCTTTGCAAATCTACTTCTTCTATCCTATTTTATTCCCCTCAATGACATCATCCATTCCAGATTCTTCTCTTCCACCCCACCCACCACCCACCATAACCGTTTAAGAAATACCTCCTGGGTCATCCTCCCTGACAATATCTGGACAGGCCTCCTAAGAACTTCTTAACTTATCTTCCTAGTTCAAATATCTCCTTCTTCCAGCCTAAGCTATACCTGCCAGATTATTCTTCATAAAATACAGATTTGATCATATTTCTTCTTCCTACCCCTCCAAAATAAACCTCACGTAACTATCCATTTCTTCAGAAGACTATGGCCAAAGTTTTTAATCTTTTCAAAGTTTAAAACCCCTTTAAAGCCCAAAGTTTAAAAACCCTCTACAGATCCTTCCAGCTTTGGCTTCCACCATTTTTTCACAGGATCCACACAAAGGCCCAGTGTAAGCCAGTTCTCCTGATTTTTAGACCCCAAACTGAGAAAACAAGTTTGCTGTTAGTCTCACCCTGAACTTCATTGTCTGACCTTTGGGAAAGCTCACTCTAAGTCTACCGCCTAAGCCTTCATATTTTATAGAAAATCCTTTTCTTGTGAGACACAAAATTGTAAGAAATAATGACAGATTTATTTCTACCTTTTATTATATTAGTCAATGTGCCCACAGTCTGTGTGAAGAATTTGGACTTTGAGTAATATTCTCCCTGTATCACTGTACAAAGTTATTTTCTTGAGGCTTTATGGGAGGATGACTTTTATTTACTATTTTCAGTGTGAAAGGGTGTTATGATCATATTCTGCCATGTCGACTGTATGGTGCACTATTTTCAGGTTACCCTCTCTGTCTATCAACTTTCCTTATCTTTGTGGTTCCTAATCTTTGTAACCAGCTTCCATCAACAAAGTCAAGCTGCAGAAAATAAACTACAGATAAGGCTCACTGACGTGGTAATGGGGTTTTCACTTCTTCCCTTGAATTTTCTATTTCAATAATTCTTGCTGCCAGAAAGTTCCTTCTGATGCTTAAGGCAGAAAAAAATCCTTTGATGTAAACAGCAACTTACCACATTAAAACATAAAAGCTAGCAACTTCTTAGTACCTCATTTATTCTTTTGGACTTGACTGCCTTTCACGTGTTAGTGATTTTTTTATCTTTCAGTTACTCTTCACATGTATATAGTTAAGGCGTATTATTTCTATTATTTCTGCTCGATCAATAAATTATTTCACTGAATTGTTTTGAGAGCTCATTAAGATTTTCTTTATCTTATACTATCATAAAGACCCTATAAATTAAACCGATTATGTATACAATATGGCACTTCTTGTTCTTATTATTAACAGCTTTAATACATTTATTAAAATTTTATCTTACATGTCCATCTACTCTCATTCCTGTGTCACCTCTACTTTCTTAGATGGCTGAGGATTGAGATAAGCTGTGGAATTGCTAAGGCTTTGTGTTTATAGCAACCTTACAGGGCCGCTTTGTTCTACCGAATTATATTGAAAGTTGCTTCCTGTAAGATACAGCCAAGGGAATCACACCACGCCATGTTACTTCTCCTCCAAGTTCACCTGTTCTAAGTCTCCCTAGCAACCTGACAAGAAGCCCCTTGATACACCTGAAATCCAATATGCCCCTCATTGAACTTCCCATTCTCTTTTGTTACACGTCTGCTCCAACTCTTACTCCTACCAATCTCACCCTAATCTGTGGTCTCCAAAATAAAAGTAATCCTTGCCAAGTACAGTGGCTCATGCCTGTAATCCCAGCACTTTGGGAGGCTGAAGTGGGTGGATCACTTGAGGCCAGAAGTTCGAGACCAGGCTGGCCAGCATGGTGAAAAATCCTGTCTCTATTAAATATACAAAAATTAGCCAGGCATGGTGGCACGCGCCTGTAGCTCCAAATACTTAGGACGCTGAGGCACAAGAATCCCTTGAACCCAGGAGGCAGAGGTTACAGTGAGCCAAGATCACACTGCTTCACTCCAGCCTGGGTGACAGAGCCAGACTTTGTCAAAAGAAAAAAAAAAAAAAGAAAACGACAAACTTTAGACTAGCATTCAAGCCCCATCTTCAGTCTGGTTACACCTATACTTCTAGCCTTGTTTCCCATTTTTCCCTTCATGTGTCATACACTCTAGCCAAACCAAACGATTGGTTAGTCTTCCTTCACATATATTCCTTAGTTCTATTCCCTTGTTGCACCTTCAGAAAATAATTATATTCTCTCTCCCCCATTTTTAATGTCCAAATCCTATTCATCTTTTAAAGCTAAATTCAAATCCTTCATCTGAAACATTGCATTTTATAATCCTAAATGTACTCTCCTTCAAACTCCCATGGCATTTATCTATATTTCTTACATGCATGCCACATTCTTTAACTTTTTTGATTTATGGATGTACGTTATTTCTCTTACAGGACTGCAACTTTTTGAGGGCCTAATCCATTTTCTTATGAAACCATCTTTTTTTCATTCTCCACAATGACTGACAAGTATCTTACACAGAAAAGGGAAGCACTTTCATGTTGCATTTTCCTAATTACTTCATGTTTTAGCTCTCTATAAGTTTATATTATTTTAGACCACTTTATAGGTGAGTAAATGTATCATGAGAAAAGTGACTTGCCCGTAGATGTGGTCAATAATATTTAAATGATTGAATGCATGTTTGAGAAATAGACCACTATACCTGAGATTTGGAGGGGTTTTATACTACCAAAAAGATATGCCTCATCAGCTGAGAAAATTTACAAGCACGACTGAGATACAGTTCTGTTCTTGTCTTATCTTTGTGAACTGCTTCCATAAAGTGAGTAAATGAAACTATCATGCTCACCTATGATTTGCTCCTGTGATGAGACAGGTATCACAAAACAGCTCCTGAATTGGTAGGGATAAAGAGAGGCATACACTTACATATGCAGCCAGGTTGGCAGTGATGGTTAGGCATCATTCTTTTGGGGTAAGCACTTTGAGTCAGCTATCAGTCAAGAAAGGAGGCAAACACTCTTTTTTGCTGGAATAATGAACGTGTCTTCCTAGTGTGACTTAGGTATTTTCCTGATGATTGCAGATGGGTGAACTGACTGATAGCAGGGCTTGAGTTCAAACTGATGAATGGGAAATTGATGCTCATGGTCACGCTCAGCTTTCTGATTGTAGATGCCAAACAGGAAAGTTTCTCGGCCTTTACATTTTAAAAAGTGGTACTCACAATGAGGAAAGAAAGGAAGGGGGCCGCTACCTGGCAATGGAAAATGTTCTCCTAGAATCTTCCTAGCTATCTCAGTGAGGAGTGTAGCTGAGAAACGGCACATCCTTCTCCTCAAACTAGAGATTTGTCCATGAGCTTAACTAGTCCAATGCCATCATTTTATCATTGGAGAAACTAAGGTGATGTGACTTGCCCAAGATTTCAAGAAACACAGTGGTCAGGGCTCCAATGTTGCTTCCAAAGCATAGAATGGAAGAAGGTTGAAGAAGCTTCTATGTTGATTATAAGAGGAAGAATAGAACATCATTCAAGCCAAAACCCAGTATCAGGGATACTTAACATCTCCTCTAGGGAAAATGGCATGGGTTGTGGACAAAGACATACAATATATTTTCTAATTCTGCCATTCACTAGCTGTATGTCCTTAAGCAAAGAGGCTTCCTCATTTGTAAGAAGTGATTTTAGTAATTACGTTCTTTACAGGGTTGTACTAAGGATTGCAAAAGATAAACCATTTAGACAAGGCCTGGCACATGGTAAGAGATCAATAAAAGTTGATGCTATCTTCAATTAGTTTAATGTTGAAATTCAAAAAAATAAAATTAAGAAATTGAAAGAGAAACAGAAAGCCAAGAAATGTCTATTTCAATCAGTAGAGGTCTATAAAGACAATCTGAATCATATCCAGTTTCTTGGACAAGTAACAGAGGATATGAAGGAATCAATATAATATAATTTTTCATTAAGTGTTTAAGACATATGGACAATCTAAGCCTAGCCTTTGTCTCTTTACCCAGAGAACATTCTAGCCACAATAAAACTTGGAGCATGATCAATCTAATATCTTCAATAGGGTTTCTGGTGTGTGCATACTTTCACATAACTTGGTCTGAAGGTCTCTCGGTGGAGTCTCTCACCACCTTTGCCTAATGGGCAGCAGCTGCCTAGAAACAATCTTTCCACATTAGTCACCTTATCACACCACAATAAAACATCTCTCCTCATTCTACCCTGGGACGACTATCTGTCCTTCTTGCTATTTGTAATGCTGACAGTCCGTTTTAGGATAGTTTTTTCTACACCAGGTGGTTCTGCCTTTTTAGCATTTTCCACTGAATAGCTAATTTCTCCCTCAGTTTATCTGAATTTTAGTTTGTTTCTTTATGAACAACACATTTGAATGCTCTACTCTCTCTTAAACTCCTACTTGGCAGCAATAATGAGAAGCAGCTGTCTGCCCTGGGAACTGGCGTAGAGATAGTGGTGTCATCATCGATGGTTCAAAGCTTGTCATACCCATCTAGATGAACGCGCTCCTTTTGTTGTTTTATAGCCAGGTTTCTGATTCAAGCTCCAGATGAATTTTTGTACCAACAAGGTACTATTGTTTTTTCTACCATTTTCCTATTGGATAGACTTTACTGGATGTGGGGGAAAGGAGGTCAATAATATGGGTTCAGTCTTTGTATCTTTGTAATTTTCCAAAAGTTCAGCCTTATACCACACCATATCTGTCTATCTATCTATCTATCTATCTGTCTATCTATCTATCTACCTGTCTTCTCTTTATTTCTGTACCTCTTTCAAACTCCTAAAGTTTCAGAATGATGATAATAAATTTCTGACCCAATCTTATAAAGAAATAATTAATACTAAAAGAAAATATTGAGAGAAGTTGCAAAAGTAATTATAAAAATATCCCAATATCTGATGCCCTGTGGCTCTAATCTTAATATATTTTCCTAGATATTTGCTACCCACTGTTGGAATTTAAAGTAGAGATGATGTTCTCAAAAATATTGACTCATGGATATTTTTTCTTCTTCTCTACAAATTTGAGGTTGAAGTTGAACAACACAAAAGCATGTAGTAGACTCAAAGTTGTTAATCCTGGTCTCAAGCTCTGGATCTGGTCCTAACTATGTGACCCTGAAATACACATGCATATACACATGTGCATATTTTATGTGTATGCTGTGTGTGTGTATATACATGTGTATGTGAGTGTACATACATACCTAGTATACACTTGTACATATACATGTCTTTAGTCATATATAGCTTGAAAAAATATACACCAAAACCGTAATGAAGATATTTTAGAGACAAATTAGAATAATTTAAGAAACTCACAAGTGTAAAATCAGAAGTAATGCAACAAAGGTAAAAGCTTGTTGCATTTTAAATACTATTGAAACCTATAGCTGGATAAGGGTCTGTGTGGGAGAGATTAACTGGTTATTCATCAAACCCAACTCATCTTCTTGGGCTGAAAGTTAGACTATATTTCCCAGCCTTCCTTGAAGTTAGAGGTAGTCACATGACTAAGTTGGGGCCAATAGAATATGAATGGAGGTGAGGTAAGCCATTTCCAGGCTTGGCCCATAAAAACCTCCACCATGACTCCTTTATTCTCTTACCCCTTCCAACAAGCACAGCCAACTTGGAAACCACATGTTGTAGATCTACGAAGCCTGAGTTCTAGCATCACTGCCTGGGGAATCCTGCCTGCCAATTAGAGCACCTGTTTAGGATGCTATGAGCAAGAAATACACTTCTATTAGGTTAAGTATGAGATTTGGGAGTTTATCTGTTAAAGCAGCAGGAGTAACAGATGGTGGACTCGAGGGGCAAGTTGCCAAGCTGCTGGAAGTAGAATTACTCTAATTTTAGTTGGGAAGAGCCCAGTGCTGACAGTTAACTATGAAAACAGGTCTTTATGAGGCTTAGCCAAAGGCTGGTTGAAACATAATCTGGTCACGTTAGTAGTGCCCATGGGAACAAATTCTGATGTTCTTGGAGGACACTTCTGACAATCCTACAGCCCAGGAAAGGTTCACCTAAACCACAGGTGAATTTCTCAAAGAGTCCTGAATACCCCTTTTAAAAAGTGTTTGCTCATGGAAATGTCCACCGTGGAATGATAATTCTGTAAGTTCTAAATTAGATGGAATTTTAACACCTAGAATTATCAAGAATGGTAGGTCTCAGAGTATCTCCTTTAATTTAAACTCAACTTTTTTTGTATTTGTGTGAAGCCTTAATTGACCATGGACTAAAATCATGCACAGCTACAACCCAACCTTTTCACTAACATTTTAACACCATTGAGAATAAATTGAGAAAAATCTCAGACAAAAGCTTATAAAAAATAAACAATTTCAAGTTTCAATAATATCCACAAGTTAGCTAGTGGTAAGTCTAAACAGAAACCTAAGATTAAAAAACAGTTCTTCTCCAAAATAAACTCTCCTAGAATTTATTTTCTGTGTTGAAGACTCTTAAATGACATTTAATATTTTCCACCTCATTATTCCCGAATGTGCAGCCCACAGAACTTCTATTCATTAAATTTCCTAAGAAGTTATTTCTTTTATAATAATTCAATAACTAAGAGTCTAGCTCTTTCCTTTCTCTTTGTCTAAACTGTCGTATGTTTTACTAATTCATGCATCATTCCCCACATCAGATTATTAGAGATTTGACCCTCTGGCAAGCCCATAAAAATTAAAGCAACACAGGGAAAAGACCAGGGGCAAAAGCTGGTGCTTTTAGCGTGACTGTCTGCTTACTCCAAAAAACCTGTACCAGATGCTATCAAATGTCATGCTATTACCCGGGCATACCATAGCAGCAATGACATGGAATTAATAACATCAGTGAATTATGATCCATAAAATTGAGTGAATACCAAAGTTTCTATTAGTGTAATAACTAATGACATCCAAATATGATTTGTTCACTCAAAATTGCTCCAACTGGAGGATTCCAAATTATTTTAAACATAGTTCAGTATTATTCCTGCCATACATGTTCCACCTGCTAAGCCCACAACTCCAGTGAGGACATTGGTAATAAGGCCTGTCCTGATATTGGGCATTCCTCCATCCCGCCCAATAAAGACATTGCATTACGCCTTTTAGAGTTCACTGGACTTCCCAAGGTCTTATGTGGGGCATGTGTTTTTTCATTGTTTTTGTGTTTTCTAAATAAATAACTATGAATACACATAAAATAATCTTTCATTTTAGTTTCCAAGAATCGTTTTAGTAAGTGTCCCAAACTGTCCCACTCAAAAATGAACGTGCCGTCCCTTGATGGAGAAAAATACCTTTTTCTTTAGCAGGGGACAGGCACATTCATTTTTGGCTCAGAAGATTGCAATAGGTACAATTTGTCATTTGCACGAACAACTTATGTATATCTAGTGGCTTTTGCTGTTTTATTTATTTATTTATTTATTTATTTATTTATTTATTCAAAGAGTCATGCTCTGTTGCCCAGGCTAGAGTTCAATGGCAAGTTCTTGGCTCACTGCAACTTCTGCCTCCTGGGTTCAAGCGATTCTTGTGACTTGGCCTCCCAAGTAGCTGGGACTGCAGATGCCTGCCACCACACCTGGCTAATTTTTGTATTTTTAGTAGAGATGGAGTTTCACCATAATGGCCAGGCTTGTCTCGAACTCCTGGGCTCAAGCAATCCACCCACCTTGGCCTCCCAAAGTGCTGGGATTACCTTGCCCAGCCAGCTTTTGCTTTTTCATAATGGTAATGCTTTTTAAGTAGCACCCCTAATAAAAGAAAAACAATTTAAGCAGTGCACGCCATAAGAAAGCATACAGAAAAGATTTCTCCTCAGCTTTCTGACTCAAAATAAATTTGCTATAAAATCAGATCTCCAAACCATAGATTCTGTACACACATCAGTCTCTAAAACAACAGTCTTGTGAGATTAGCAAATCATTATCTCATGCCAATATCCTTATTTGTGATTCAAGTTTTCTAAAAATTTGTCCAGATTAGGATAAAGACATCTCACTGAATTGCATGATAAATAGTGATTAAAAATATATCTAAATCTTATAATGTCTTACATTTACAGAGTTGATCTAGACAACCTGTCTCTTAATATTAGTTCCCCACAGGTTTAAAATTTCTGTCTCCATAGCAAACACATTTAAATGAGCAAGACATTTTTTGCCTGCTAATTGTAAGAGTTCTTCCTTTTGTTAAATAAAAATTATTTTTAATTAATATATCTCTCTAAAAATTCTTAAGTTTCATGTTAATACTACAGTTTAAATTTAATATTAATACAACCTATATTCTTCTACATGTGTTCTGCTTCTGATAAGAATTAAGACTATAAATATCCACCATAAATATCCCTTTGCAGGTCTTTGTCTACAACCTGGAATTCTGGTTGAAATCCACCAAAGGAAAGCTTTGCTGACTGTGTTCAATGGGATTCCACCGGCTTCTTTTGCCGACTCTGATTTTACAAATAAGCAAACTGATGTTCATCTTCTGTTCGCTACAGCAGTCTTACCCTTCTTAGACATGAGTCCTGAATTCAGCATGAACACTGTCCTTCTAGTCTTGAGGATTACCTGCTCATTCCCTCCTCTGAATCCTTTATCTGAAGTATCTTGACTTCCAGTGTATAGGTCAAGAGAATCAATCAGCACACAAAAGTAGGTAGGCATGTATGCTTTTAGGACGTGCGGACAACCTGCTAAGATACAAAGCTCTGACATTTCTCCATCAAACCCTGGTCACTTGTATTAGTAAGATTAGCAGACCAGACACAGTGGCTCACGCCTGTTTGGGAGGCCGAGGTGGGCCGATTACCTGAGGTCGGGAACTTGACACCAGCCTGACCAACATGGAAAATCCCGTCTCTACTAAAAATACAAAATTAGCCGGGCGTGGTGGCACATGCCTGTAATCCCAGCTACTCAGGAGGCTGAGGCAGGAGAATCGCTTGAATCTGGGAGGCGGAGGTTGCAGTGAGCTGAGATCACGCCATTGCACTCCAGCCTGGGCAAGAAGAGTGAAACTCCATCTCAAAAGAAAAAAAAAAAATCAGCAAACTAGCTGGTGCATTCCCAGTAACTGTGCACTGGAGACAGCTGGTGTCGTCTGCACAACTTCTCCCTATGCAGTGCCCTGATATCTGTTCTCATATGTGAGTGATATGACCAGTATTCGTCTTTTGATGAGAATATATTTCATCTTTTTAATAAACAGGCTAGCCTTGTTTTATCAAATGGAAAGAGAAAATGAACATCATAGGAGTGGAGATCTTTAAAGTTGAACATCCCTTAAATAGGTCCCCAACATAAAATGGGATTTGTGACTCTTTTAAATTCAAATCAAAATGTATTCAGGCTGGGTTCAGTGGTTCATACCTGTAATCCCAGCACTTCAGGAGGCCAAGGCAGGAGGACTTCTTGAGCCCAAGAGTTCAAGACAAGCCTGGGCAACACAGCAAGACTCCAACTCTATGAAAAATAGAAAAATTAGCCAAGTGGTGGCACATGCCTGTGGTCGCAGCTTGTTGGGAAGCTGAGATGGGAGGATCTCTTGAGTACAAGCATTCAAAGTTACTGTGAGCTGTGACTACATCACTGCACTCTGGACTGGGCAACAAAATGAGACCCTGTCTTCAAACAAAAAAAAAAAAGTATTCATTTGCATCTACAGTGCATAGGCTCTGTGACACACATACAGTTAACTACCCTCAAAGGTATATAATCCTGTGGAAAGTGCCTTTCCTCAGGCCCTATGTCAATGTTATCATTGACGAAAACAGAATTTTATATAACTCCTAAATATTATATCATAATCCAGCTGTATTAGTTTTCTACTGCTATGTAACAGATCCCCTCACATTTAGCTGCCTAAAACCAGACCCTTTTATTCACTCACAGTTCTGAAGGTCAGGAGTCTAGACACAGCAAGGGTCGATTTTCCGCACAGGATTTTACAAGGCTGAAATCAAGGAGTCAGCGAGCTCTGATTTCATCTGGAGCTGTCTTCAAGCTCATTCACTTTGCTGGCAGAGTTCAGTTCCTTGTGGTTATAGGACTGAGGTTCCCATTTTCTTGCTGGCCATCAGCTGGGGGCAACTCTCAGCTCTTAGAGCCTGCCCTCAATCTTGGAACAGTGAACTCCTTCATCTGCAAAGCCAGCAGTGGAGAATGTCCCTGGTGTAAAATGCTCTCATTCATCCAATCTCTTTTTGCCAAAAAGCGTCCCATCACTTTTAAGGGCTCACCTGATTAGGTCAGGCCCATAGAGGATAATCTCTATTTTGAGGCCAGTGGACATGGGAACTTAGTTACACCTGCGAAATCCTTTAGTAGCAGCACCCATATTAGTGATTGATGGAATAACTAGGAAATATGTGAATACACCAGGGGCCAGGAATCTCGGAGGTTATTATAGAACACAGTGCCAGAATGCAGCTTTTATAATAGTCTCCTTCTAGAGGATTTTGCTCAGTACAAACATTTCCTATCCTGCCTCCTCTTATACTTGCTGATCATATAATTTTTTCTATTGCTACTGTTATAAATTCCCCCAAACTGGTGGTTTAACCATTACAAATATATTCTTACAGTTCTGTAGATGAGAAGTCTGATGCAAGTGTTACTGGGATAAAATTAAGATGTCAACAGGGCTGTGTTCTTTTCTGAAGCTTTAGGGGATAATCTCTTCCCTATTCTTTTCCAGCTTCTAAAGTCTGCCCATGGTCCTTGGTCTCCTCCCATCTTCAAAGTTAAGTTAAATGGTGGACTGAGTCCTTCCCATGCTACCATCTCTCTGGTTGTCTGCACAAGGGAAATATTCTCTACTTTTAAGGACTCAAGTGATTAAGTTGAACCCACCTGTATAATCCAAAGTAATTTGTCTATCTCAAGATTCATAACTTTATCACATTACAAAGTCCCTATTGCCATATAAGGTAACATATTCACAAACCCCAATAATCAGGGCATGAATATCTTTGGAGGTCATTAATCTGCCTACTACATATATCTTTCTAAAATAGGTGTCTGTTGGTGTCTCAGCTCATCTCATTTCTCCTGTTGCTCAAATCATATCTTCAAAGACTAAAAAACTATGGTTTAGAGAGCTGTGAAATATACAACCAATGGACAGTATTTCCCGGAATAATAGATATTGAGCATTATATAATGACATGCAATCCAACTGGTACCTCACAATAGCCAGTTAAAGATAATAAAAAGTTGTGCTTAAGAAGAAGAAAATACAATTCAACAGTCTGTGCAAGTGAAGTTCTGAACTCCAGTTTTTCCTAAAGTGTGTGCCAGGGGAATTAAATTACTGTGGCTATTAAAAGTTGTTACACAGGAAATCATAAGTACATACATTTGGGAAATGTCAAGTTAAGCAAAGGTAAACTGCTTCCTTCTCAGAGTCTGTAATGTGCTACATGCATTGAGTATCTATAAGAGAGTGGAATGTGTTCTTATTTGATTGAAAAAAATGTTTTAAAAGAGCATCTCAAACTTTAGGAAGTGGTGGAGTCTATTTTTCTGCTGCATCCTTCTGCTATTGTTTTAAATTGACCCCTCCTTCCTTTCTTCCTGGTTTCTCTCCTATCTTTTTTTCCTCCATCCTTACTTCCTACCTTCATTCTTTCTCTTCTTCTTTAACCTATAGTCATCTCATCATGTCAAGGTGACTTAAAATACATAGAACAGCAAAGAAGCCTTGGCCTGGTTAAAATTAGAAATGCAGAGAACTGTTGTTAAGAAGAATATTGGGGAAAAAGAAAATAAAAACGAGTTACAGAGAGAATAATGCTTATTGAACCTTGGTATTTCGATTGTGAGTCCCTGATTTATTGGATACCCATAAGACAAACATTTCCTGAACAAAGGATTAGGATCTATTTCTTCCATTTTACCTTCCCTTGTTCTTAACTTCATAATCTTTCCAAGTTTGTCATCTACTCAGTCCCAGTTCTTCTTTGGAGGGGCCTGACTGACCTAATAAATATACCATTAAGTTGTAAGGAAGCTTTCTCTGTATACCATCACCAGGCAGTAAGAGATTCTGATTTACTGAGTATTCCAGATATCTTTCATCTAACCATAAATGCTAATATTTTCTTTTCAGTTTAATAGTCGTTGGTACACTATAATATATAACACGATTTCCTCATTGTTAAAGACATCTTAACTTTTTTATATCATTTTAAAACAAAATATCATAGTATGAGCCAATTCAAATATATGTTTATGGTATATGGACAAATGTAAGGCGTAATAATAAATGACTCCAAAATATCATGTTTTTCCATTTGATCCAAGTGTCTCCTCCTTCCATCCTATTTTCTGCTCTGCCCCACTGTCTGCTTTTGAGCTACCCACTCCGCTTCTATTTGATCAGGTCTCTGTTGAATATCTTCTGGATGCACTTATATACCAGACTTCTGCCCCTTCTCTACCCATGATTTAACTCTTTGGTGGCCCAACAAAATCCCTACCCATTCTAATGTTCTTTTTATCTGCCACCCTATCTTTCTCTTTTCTTCAGTCATAGCTTACTATGTGTGAGATATTACACATTTATCTCATTTAGATTATACAACAATCCCACGATTCAGGCTTTATAGACTTAGATGAGGACTTAAACTTATATAGCTTAATAAGAGTGGCATTGGGATTCAAATCCAGATAAATCAGAATCCAAAGTTATTACACAGTCTCTCCAATTATACTATTGTCTTCCTAATTGTCCAATGCACCAGCCATTTTCAATTGTTCTTCTTCAGTAGGAGTTGGAATTGTCAATCACCCTCCTCTTGAAGCAATATTCTCGTGATTGGTACAATATAATGTTTTTCACTTTCAAATATCTCTGATGGTTTCTTATGTTTCCTTTACTGGTTTCCCAGTATAGGAAATACCTTGATATCTTGATATAATCCTCCTACCTCCCCCTAAAAATCAGTCATCCCCAAGTTTTTTGTCATTTCAACTATACTGTTTCCTCTATAGTACTATCTTAATTCTATCATTTATTTGGTGGGTTTTGCTGTCATCCCTGGAAAGGTGATGCTTCTTAAATTTTTTTCTGTCTGACGCTCATCCTTGAGATTTAACAGAAAAAAAAAAAAAAAGATCAGCAGGAGTCACTGAGTTGTGCAAGATGCTGCAATATCTGTGGAGTGACAGCACACACACGGCACAAAACTTAGTTGCCTATGTGGATCTGAATGCTAGATGCTACAAAGTAATCTTATTTTTCTCTTTTGTGTTTAAGGCAGGGCTTACAGGGGTGGGAGGTAGATGGTACTGTAAACCCCTTATTGGTGGAATGGGGAGGCTACTATGTCTTGATTGCCCTTTCATGTCTTTATTGGACATTTGTATGTTTTATTTGGGAAAATAGCTATTCAGATTCTTTGCTCTGTTTTTCAGCTGGGCTATCTTTCCTTTTGAGTTGGAATAGTTCTTTATATATTCTACCTACATGTCCTTATCTGATATATGATTGTCAGACAGTTCCCCCCAGTCGCTGGGTTGTCATTTTGTTTTCTTGGCAGTATTCTTTGAAGTAAAAAAGTTTTAAATTTTGATGAAGTCCTATTTAAAATCAGTTTTTTCACTTTGCTTGTACAACAAAAACATCTTATTGTCTTATAAAATAAGACATTCTTGTTTTCTATTATTTTCTTCATAGATAATACATGAATAACATATTAATATTAATTATTTTATAAGCATTTTGGATACAAAATCAATAGCCATCATATATATTGGTAAAAATAATTATCCCAACAAAAGAACAACAAGAACAAAAAGGAATAAATGTAAAAACCCTTATGAAGAAAATTACAGTTGTCACCCAAAAAATCACCAGGATGGCTAAATAGTAGAAAGAAGACCTTTATTGGCAATATCAGCTTGCGAATGGGGACGAGACAGTCTCTGGTGTGGACTAAAAGTGCTCTCTCTTTGGAGAAGGGAAAAGCAGATTGGCTTTTGTGCTTCACAAGGCCCATATCCCTCAGTAGAGTCACACATGTTCAGCAGGTTTGAGGGAAAAGTTATACAAAATCATGAAGGAGGTCAAGTGCATGTGCAATGGGTAAGCATAAATGTAACACACAACCCACATTCACTTTGGGGTGGGGTTTTAGCATTAAATTGAGATCGAATCTGGTTCTTTATGTCAAAAGATGAATTATGGAACACAAAGACAGCTTGTGCCCAGCCTCTATCTGGCTGAAACTGGCTTAAGGATTGCAGTTGTCTATAAAGAAAGAGTATTGTAAGGCCGGTCCTCTGTCCAAAAAGAGTGGTAGTGGTCTCAGTTGTAAATTAGAGTGAGGAGGGATCTGAACTCCTATTGTTAGAGAGTTTAGTAAGAATGTGGTTGTTCCTTGGTAGCTATAGGGATTTAGGAAGTTGTCACGTCACCTAACTCCTAAACTTTCAACTGGTAGATAACTTTTGTTTTGTTAACCTTGGGGGTCCATCTTAGTTGTTAAAGGAGAGTCTATTTTGGTCTTCAAAATACAGTATTGTATTTGGTCCACACAATACAATATTAAAGCACATAAAAGAAGATCCAAATAAATAAACAGCTATGCTATATTCATTAGTTGGATGACTTTGTGTCAGAAAGATATCAATTTGCCCTCAAATTAATCCATATACTCAGTTAAATTTGAACCAAAGTTCTAACAAATATTTTGTGCATGTCAAGAACTAGATAAATAAACCAAGATTCATATGAAAGAGCAACAGACCAAGAATATTCAAATTAATTTTGACGAAGAACTAATAGGTAGACTTGTTTTATCTGGCATCAATACTTTCCTTTGATATTTAGTAATTAAGACTATGAGATAAGTACAGACAAATTGATCAATGAATTTTAACAGAGAACCCAGAAACCAGTCCATGTATACATGACAGAGGTGAGTAATATAAATCAATGAGGAAAGAGCAGACTTCTCAATAAACAGGTTGAAAACATTTATTATTTTCATTAAAAATTTAGATATCTACCTCACAGTATATACAAAGATTAATTCCAAATAGATTCAACTTCTAAAAGTGAAAAGAAAATTTTTTAAATTTTATAATTTACACAAAAATATAGCTATGATGTTGGTGTGGGGAAACCTAAGACAGATAAGATGATAAGATAAGATACATGAAAAAGACCAACTAAAAGAAAAAAATGGAAATTTAACACACTAAAATTTGAGTTTTCTGAAGAATGATAATGTAAAGAAAGAAGATAATTGGATTAAGAACTCACTTTGTGAGCGCGGTGGCTCAAGCCTGTAATCCCAGCACTTTGGGAGGCCGAGACGGGCGGATCACGAGGTCAGGAGATCGAGACCATCCTGGCTAACACGGTGAAACCCCGTCTCTACTAAAAAATACAAAAAACTAGCCGGGCGAGGTGGCGGGCGCCTGTAGTCCCAGCTACACAGGAGGCTGAGGCAGGAGAATGGCGTAAACCCGGGAGGCGGAGCTTGCAGTGAGCTGAGATCCGGCTACTGCACTCCAGCCTGGGCGACAGAGCGAGACTCCGTCTCAAAAAAAAAAAAAAAAAAGAACTCACTTTGTATAACCTAATATTTATGGACATCTATCAAATTATTAAAGACTTCTTTGTGAGATAGAAATAGACATGATCACTGGGTCATGACATTCTAGATGATCTTTGTTTTCCAATTTACAGCATTTTTAATGATGGTAGTGGTGGTAGTGTGTGTATGTGCACATGCATATGTGTGTTTTATACTTAGCTTTTATAATAGTCATAATAAAATGAACTAAATAGCCTATTTGTATAATATTTAATAGTTTGAGAGAAACTATTCATGGAGGATTATATCAAGATATCAAGTCTTCATATCTTGAAGCTCAATCAACAGGTGGACTTTCAATGCAAGTATCAAAAATCATGTGCAATCTCATTTAAGCAAAAATAGTTACTATTTTGCTGAAATGTTTGAAGTCTTGGTTTGGTGTGAGTCTCCCTGAATTGAGGAGACAGAATTGGGAATCTGAGGAACCTAAGCCTTCTAAAGTTCACCGTTGGATGTACCAGAAAGGTGAGAGCTGCACAGAGATTGAAGTTCAGAGATCTGCAGAGGGCTTCCCTCAAGTTCTCAGCTAAATATTCACCAGTACAAGTTTCTGAAGAAACTGCCTGAGTTCAAGAAAAGATCTATTCTAAAGGAACAGAGGGAATAATCTCCCACACCCATTAAACATCGAATAGAAAACCTCATAGTTCACTCAGCATTGAGTAGGAAAAGAAGGGGACTGCCTCAGTAACAGGGCAAATTCGCCCTAGACTAACACCTGCTCCAGGCCCGCCTAACAAGGCTTAAAAGCAAGTCTCAAAACCCTTCTAAGTGACTTACCTGTGTCTCAGCACATAGCTCAAAAATATTTGTAGGAATACCAAAATATCTAACACCAAACATGGTAAAAATTTAAAAGCCTGTTATCCAATAAAAAATACCAAATATCCAAAGAAGCAGAAAAACACTTTCCGTGTCAAGAAAAAAATTAATCAATAGAAGCTGACTCAGAACTGACACAGACGTACCTACAGAAGTAGGAAAGAACATTAAAACAGTCATTTAAACTATAATATAACCATGCAAGAAAGTAGAGGAAAGAGCGAGCATGTCAAGTAGAGACATGTCAGATTTAAGAAGATGCAAATCAAAACGCTGGAAACGAAAATGCATTTTTTAAGATGAAAAGTACACTGGATGGGATTCACAGTAGAAAACCATTAATAAACTTGAAGATATAGCAACAGAAACTATTCAAAATTAATCACAGAGTAAAAAGACTCAAAATATTGAACAGAGCATCAGTGAACAACCTCAAGGAACCTATTATGTATGTAATTGTAGTTGCTGCATATGGAACAGATAAATCATTTGAAGAAATAATGTCTGAAAATTTTCTAAATTTGATTTAAAAAACCCCATAAACCCGCAGATTCAAGATGTGCCATAGACCTCAAGGACAAGAAACCTTAAATAAATAGATATATATACACATACATATACATACATACCAAAACATAGCACAAACAATTTAAAATTAATGACAAAAACAAAATTATAAAAGCAGCCAGAGAATAAAAATACATTGCATACAGAGGAAAAAACATAAGGATGACAGCAGACTCATTGGAAACAATGTAAATGAGAAGACAGTAGAACGTCTTTAAAACAGTGAGAAAAAAAAAATTGTCAACTTGACGTTTTTTTACCCAGGGCAAATATTTTTCAGAAACAAAGGTGAAAAATGAAGCCTTCTTCAGACATACAGAGTCTGAAAGAATTTATTATCTATAGAACAACAGTATAGCAAATGATGAAGGAAATTCTTCAAGCAGGAGGAAAATGATACCTGGTGGAAATCTAGATCTACACTAAGGAATGAAGAGCATCATAAGTGATAAATATATGGGTAAATAGAATGACATTTTAAAATGTTTATAACCCTCCTTAATATATCATTTAAAGTAAAAATAATAACAATATATTTTGGGGCTTATAATATGTGTAGAAGTAAAATGAAGGATACCAACAGCACAGAGACTTCGGGGTGGTGATGGTGATGATGGTGATGAAAATATCCTTCTGTCAGGTTCTTATATTATCTTTAAAGTGGTATAAATTATGCATATATGACAGATACTACTTGTAAAATGGTATGATATTACTTGAAGATAGATTGTGATAAGTTACAGATGTATCTTTTAAACTCTAAAACAACCACTATAAAAACAAAGGATTCCTGTAATCCCAGCACTTTGGGAGGCTGAGGCGGGCAGATCATGAGGTCAGGAGTTTGAGACTAGCCTAGCCAACATAGTGAAACCCCGTCTCTACTAAAAATACAAAAAATTATCTGGGCATGGTGGCCAGTGCCTGTAATCCCAGCTACTTTGGAGGCTGAGGCAGGAGAATCACTTGAACCTGGGAGATGGAAGTTGCAGTGAGTTGAGATTGCGCCACTGCACTCCAGACTAGGCGACAGCGGGAGACTCCCTCTCCAAAAAAAAAAAAAAAAAAAAAAAAAAAAAAACCCAAACAAACAAAAAAACAACAACAACAACAAAAAGGATTGAAGCTAATAAGCCAACAAAGGACATAAAATGGAGCCATAAGTAACACATAATTCAAAAGACAGAAAAGAAGGAAATGGGAACAAAGAACAGTTGAGGCAAATAGAAAACAAATAGCAAAATGATAGATTTAAATATAACTTTATGAATAATCATGTGAAATGTAAATAATCTAGGTACCCCCATTAACAGATGTAGGTTGGTATATTGAATAAAAAAGCAAGACCCAATTATATGCTGCCTATAATAAATATACTTTACACGCAAAACACAAATCAGTGAAAAGACAAAAAAAACTGAAAAAGATACACTACCTTAATACTAATCAAAAGAAACTCAGGGTGACACTTCTAATATGAGACCAAGTAGATTTCAGAGCAAAGAATATTAACAGGCATAAAGAGAGGCATTTTATAATGATAAAAATAAAAATGAGTTTATCAGAAGGATATAACATTTACATTTATGCACCTAATAATAGAGCCTCAAAATACGTGAAGCAAAATCTGAGAGCTTGAATGGCAAAATTAAAAATTCACAAGTAAAAGTAAAAAGCTTCACCATCCTTTCTCAATAATTGATGGAACAAATGGAAAACAGCTTGGCCTAGTTGACATTTACAGAGCACCTGACAACAGTATAATACACACACTTCGCGGTACAAGTGAAAATTGTATTAAGATAAACCATTTTCTGGATTATCTAAATGGAGTTTAATAAAGCCAGATTAGTGACTGCCTCTAGGAGAAAAAGTAAGTATCAACAGGAGGTGGGATGGGGATTGATGAAAGAAAGAGGAAACTTTTGAGGGTTATGAGTGTATACTGATCATAGGGATATATACATTTGTCAAAATGTATTGTGAATTTTACATCTGTATCTTGTACTTTGTATAAATTTCACTGCAGTGAAAGTATACAAAAGGCATACGTGACTATACAAATGATGCACATAAAATATCTCTTTTAACCTCTAACATAGATCAAATACGTTAGTATGAAGTTAGTGTGTCAATACTGATCATGGACTAATCAAACCTGAATACCATACTCATCACTTGTTGTGCCTTTAAATCATCTATAACCAAAGATGCTTATTGATTTCCTCAAGAAAACATAATAAGAAAGTGTATTTTGCTAATTTCTTTGATCTATGAAACACTATTACAAATAAAGAAAAATGAAAAACTTAATAGAAATATGAGCAAAACATACATTTTATAGACAAAATAACAAATAGATTAAAACATGAAAGTTTTCAACTTTATTTAAAGTCAATGGTTTGCAAAGTAAAACAACATTCTATTTTCACCGATAAGACTAACAAAGATCAGTTTGACTACCATGTTGGTGAGAGCCATTCTCATTCCTAATTAACCGGAGTATAATTGGTTAAAATTTTCTTTGGAGGGTAAGTGGACAAGATCAAAATTGAATAAGTCAATGCTCTTTGACCTAGTAATTCTGCTTATAAATATTTGTCCAACATATATACTTGGACATTACCAAAGACATATATACAGGAATGTTCATTGTACCATAATGATAGAAAAGATCTCAAAGTTCCCTAATTGTATACCAATAGAGAACTGGCTAAAAAAAAAAAAAAAAAAAAAAAAAAAAAAAAAAAAAAAAAGTATGACTATATAAAAGATTAATAAGCCAAAGTTAAAGAGAATAAAGTATATATGTACATGCTGATATGAAGATGTCACGGAGATTTTGTATTTAGTAGAAAACATTTATATTTTGAAGACTAGTGAATAGGATACACTCTCATTGTATAAAAACAAGTATATATGGATGCCTGAAAATGTTTAGGAAGGACACAGAGAAACTGTTGATGATTACCTTCCTGAGTCTGAGCTAAGAGGGAGACTCAATAATCACTGCATGTCTTCTAGTACTGTTTGACTTTTTCCTATGTACTGCAAAAGTTTAATAATGATACTAAGTACCTTCACAAATATGATTTTTAAACATTAAAATGACAAAAAGAACACCCAAATTCACTCATATCATATTCAAAAAAGAGTTCAATTCTAAGGCAATTAGTTGGGTTTTTGTTTTTGTTTTTGTTTTTTCTTAACCATGACTTCTATAAGACATTCTCTGCTCAGTAGCCCCAAAGAGCTGAAGTCCTAACATATGGTTGTTGTTTTTTTTTCTTTTAATCTTAGAAAAATTATAATCTGGTATACTGTGTGAGATTTTATGGATGCAGTAATATGGCAGGGTTTAAATTTTTTTACAGTATGTCATTGCCTAGTCTCCTTCTGTAATTCTTTGGAAAACTGAAAAGAATTAATGAGTCCTTTGCCAAAAATACCAATCAATTCAAGCCACTCTGTTAAGTAACTAGTCCAACAGCTCATCTTCCAGGTTTCCTTATATTCCAAACCATGCCAGTTTTTTATCAGTTAATAGGCCCCAAAGGTTATGCTTGTTAATCTTAACTGTACTAAAACCCATGATAATTCCTAAAACAAATCCTATTTTCTGTATTGAACTTTTCTGATGAACTTTTTTTAAAACAAAAAATCACCTTTTCAAACCACACTTAATAGATTCTAACCAATTATTTAACATATAATTCTAAATAAAATTTCTTCTATCTGAAGGTGAGAACTGTATTTGTGTTTCTTTGATTAGAAATATTGACCTTTCCTGATAAAAATTCAGTTCTACTATGTAGTAGTAAAATATCACTTACAGTGAGTTTCATTTGAAGTCTATTAGTTAAAAACATGTTTGCTGGCGGCTAACATTCTCTCAAAAATAAGATAATCTCTTATTTAATTACTTGGAAAAATGGTGATTCACACACATTCTAATTGGAATTTTAATATCAGTCACTGACAACTCACCCAAGTAAAATCAATTCAATTTTAGTAATAATTACCCAGGAATAAGATACATCAAAAACAAATTTTGAGTCTAATAAATTAAGAAAGATCAAACCTATGCCCTGAGTTTCATCTTTTTTTCCCAGATGTCCTACTTAACTTAGGTGGAAAGAATATTAATCAATAAAGTGATCAAAGAAGCATAACCAGGGAGGAAATGGAGCATAAAATAATTGTTCAGATAAACTTGAACTTGGGTTTGAATCACAACTCTTATGCTTACTACTCATCTGACCTTGGGCTACAACCTGTAAAGCTGTGATGATGATGATGATGATGATGATAATAATAATACATTTCCCTACAAGACCATTGGGTAGTTTAAATGAGCTTAGTTCACAGTAAATCAATAAATCATAACTATAATATTATTATGATTAATAAAGAATCTTTCTTAGTTTGCATTTTCCTACAAACTATATAAAGGGATTATTTTATATACAAATATATATATAAAAGTATTACTTTATATATGTACTTTGTATATTTTCCTACAAAATATGTAAAAGTATTACTTTTGGTGATAGCCGTTTATTGTGAGAAAAACAGAAAAAGATCATCTCAGAAACTATGTAGTCCCTCTGCTACATTAAGACTAAGATATATATCAGGCCTCAAGGAAAATCAAAATAGTTATTCAACCTTTCAAGAAACAACCTGAGTTCTGGGGTCTCACCTTTTTGGTTGGCATTTATGCTTTCTAAGAGAAAACATCTGAACTGCTCAATTAGTCACTATCTGATATGATCCAAGAGACAAAATTCTTGTCAAGTAACTTCTTTATTTTCAACCCTAAGCATGAACACCAATCCCTGGCCCAACTGCTCCAAGCCAGAAGATAAGGGATAGATTCACTGATTGATCATCACATATGCTGCCCGAGGCAACTTTATTTTATTTTATTTTATTTTATTTTATTTTATTTAAATTGTGAATCAACTGAGTTTTAGATTCAACAGCAGTTTTAGGCAGAAAGAATGGGAGAAAACCACTTTCCTCAGGAGAAAGATGTCAGCATGGCAGGAACATAAACCTTCATGAAAATATCTCTAGTACAATAGTCCAGCTGGAAAATTCACAAATCTGATGATGCAGTGTCTTGGAATTGACTGTAGTCAGTCCACCAGGGCATGCCCTCTGGCCCTGTGGCCTAAGGACTCTCTCAAGTAGGTCAGCAGAACAATTACAGGGCTCAGCTTATTGATTTGTCCTCTTTTAGGGATCACTGCTTTATGCTGTCCCATGTCCTGTGTCTGGACACCATTGTTTTACATGCTTTGTCTTCATTTTTTTCAGTTAGTTGTTTTAGGCAGGAAGATAAATCTGGTCGCTGTTACTCTCTGTTATCCAAAAGTAGACATCAGCCCTGTATATTTGGTTGAAATACATTGAAAATATAAAATCTCAAATGCATTGGGGGAAAGAGGATGTCTGAGAATATAGAAATTCTCAAAGAAGGTTGACCTTTAGATAAATTGATGTGAGATAAATTGGTTTAAGGCAAAACAATCTGTTTCTAAGTTTTCATGTAAGCTATCATTTTTCTATCTGAAAATGATAGTAGTATTCCAGGAAAGAGTCAAGGGCTAACTAGAACTTCAGTCAGACCATGAAAAATAGCAGCCACCACCACGGTCAGCTGAATACTGTACTTCTCCAGGTTTTTCCCGTGCATGGGTCAAGAGAGATGAATTGTAGGTGTCAGTTTGATAGCAAGCCTTTCATAATCTTTCATTTATTAACCATGTGGATTCGATCATAGTGCAAAAAGGAGAGTGCACCAACAATCCAAAGAGATTAAATGAAGTCATAGGATTCCATACAAGAAAAACCTGTATAAATTTTAATGGTAATTGACCTCAGAGAAGCATATCTACACCATATCCATCTCCACAGAAGAGCCTAAGGAAACTCTATTGATATTTAGTTTCTAGAGGCAAAATATGAGTAACCCTCGACCCCCTAAAAAACTGTGACCAGTGTTTACAGGTCAGGGAGCCACTGTTTCATTTTCTTTCTGGACAGACTGCTCAGAACAGGAGCCATACCATTCACTCAGTCAATATCGCAATCACACATTCAACAATTACCCTAGTAGACCCTGTGCCACGTGCTGGAGCTATTATTACAATCAAGACATTCCTCACATATTTTTGTCTTCTTCCCAACGCCGTGGGGAGGATGGGTCTGCCAAGCCTGCCTGATAAGACTAATTCCTTAGAGCTTATGCAGGTGACATTAAGTCCTACGCTATTCAGATGCTTTTGAGACCCTTGTTTAAAAAATAAAAAGCTATGGAGAGTGTAGGTATTACTGTTCTCTCTCCCTCACCAGTTTTAAGCAGTCAACTCAGAAACATCTGCTAACTATCACTGGAAGGTGGCCCACTACCTGCACTTGTTCCATGCTGACGACTGGTGATGGTGCTACTTCAGAGCTGAATTCTCTGATCTAATGTCTTCTTCACCCATATTCTTTTCCCCCGAACCCCACCTTCAAGGAAACTGTGCACACTTATGTCCCTTTGTTTCTTTTGTCTCTCATACTAAATTTTTAAAAACTGTCCATTTGTTCTATTTTTAATTTTTTATTTGTACTGGAATTATAGCTTTATTCTTTCTGATTGTTTTCTATAACACATGGAACTTCACTTACATTTTTGAGGTTTCTCTGGTACCCTGAGTTAATGGGAAATCTATCTGAAGCTGCAAAACCATAATCCACATATGAGCCTTTGTAAGTCAGCCTTTTGCAAGTTGAAGTGCTCTACACCTACATACAAATGCTCTTGACATATTTCCTATGTGCTTGCCCCTGTGTTCTTCATGAAACTGGGGAAGGATGCAGTATGGTCAAGAGGGGAGTGAACAGACATGCCTGGAAGAAAAAACAGTCCGTGAAGGAGTATTGAACATTTATTTATTTATCTATCTATTTTTAATGTAGGTAATGTTTTCTAAAGAGACAGGGTCTCACTATGTTGCCCAGTCTGGTCTGAAACTCCTGGGCTCAAGTGATTCTCCTGCCTCATCCTCCCAAAATGTTGGAATTACAAGCATGAGCGCCACCATGACTGGCCTAAACTCTAAAAGTCTGGGCAAAATAATTCAGAGAGAGACTATAAACAAATGGCCTCCTTCAATAAAACAAATTATAAAATTTCTAAGATGTTAGAAGCTTAAGAGCTCTAGAAAGAAAATCTCCGAGTGAGAGCAATTACATTTAAAGAAACCCTGAGTCTCTCACTTGAGTTTTTTCTCTAGAGCTCCATTGTTTCCTAGTGTAGCCATTAAAGTCAAAATTGTGGCCATTTAAGTCAAAATTAAATAAAATTTAGAATTTAGTTCCTCAGTCATACTAGTCACATTTCAAATGTTCAGTTGGCCAATGGTGATTAAGGGTGATCAGACTGGCCAGCACAGGGATTTCCATTGTTAGAGAAAGTTCAGCACTGCTCTGGAATTCTTGTTTGATTCCCAACTTTCAAGAGTCCATCAATGGCCTATTAGAACTCCAGCCTAAACATGGACAAAAATACTTTTATTTAGGAGAGGCAAGACAATGACGTCAAGAGTGTTATCTAATACTAAAGAAAAATAAGAAAGTGATTCTAATCAGTAATAAAGGACTCCAGATAGTTGCATCTAAGGTAGAGGTTTCTAACATTCCAAGTTAAAAGAAAGAAGGAAAGCTGGTACAACTTTACAGATCCTGGTATCTACTCCTGCCAGGTTCTCACTTATCCTGAGGAAAACAAAAAGGCGAATTTCTTATGGTCTCAGCAACTTTCGTCATATGTCACAGGCAACTGACAAAAAAAAAAAAAGGCTTATAAGTCAGTTGCAAGTTTCTTATCTATCTACAGTCTACAACCTCATCCCCAGTTTTATCTGAATCTTTTCAACTAGGGTTGTTACAGCTCTGACCTAGGGGTTCTTACTCCTATGTCATCTTTAGCATAACCAAGGATGTGCAAACTCCTTATGGTAAGAAAGGATCATTGCAAAGCTGATTCTCAATCCAGAGAAACGGAAGCCCAAAATGTTTAGAGGCAGGGGTGATGTATATTTTTTAAAATTCATCTGCATGATGCTAATATGCCTTTCTGGAAGGAAAAACACCTATCTTTATTAAAAATGATGATTTCTAATACATTTCTCACAACAAAACTCTGGCAAATTCTAACCCTTCCCATCATTACCAGGTTATCAGTTTTTCTCTGGAGCATTTTATAAGCACATTCATCTAAAAGTGCCATACTTGATTATAGGAAATTAGTCTTAGACATTAACAGCCCCATATGTAATAATAAAATCATCATATAATGAGTATAACTGTGACTATTTAAATAAAAATCATTTCAGTACTCATTTATGGATAAGTAATAAAATGTCTTTCGTATACCTCTTGCCTTTCTGAATGTCCTGCCTCCATCGAATCTGCAACCTCCAGCACTGAGATACCACACTGAACGCCAGCTGTTAGTATAGATACCAATGAGCCAAATGTCCCTTTGTTTCTTTTGTCTTACCACTTTCCAGCACAAAAACACTAGAAGACACACCAAAGTGGTGGATGACTGTCTATGTCAGTCCGAGGAGAAATATGCGAAATTGTTGTTTTTACTAAATTGAGTCAATTACGATAAGAGCATTTCCTTATCAAAGAGGACACATGTTAGCACCAATGGGAAGAAAAAGTGGTGGTATATTATGTTGTAAACTAACAATTGTCTTCATTGTGTTTTATATATGTAACTAAAGGAATACATATTTTTACATTGCTTGTGGTTTGCTATTGACAAGAAGGCAATAAATCTTAATACCATCTTTTTCATGTATAGGAAGTAATGAGAAGGATGTCACACCAGAAAATTTAATATGGTCCAAAGGAAGAAGAAAGAAAAAGAAAAGGAAAAGTCCATTTTAAAGCCTTTCTGGGATATTTTGCTACCTAAAGGTGGCAATAAGAGTACATGAATCTGTGGCTGGCAGACGATGAAACAACTCCAAAGCCCCAAGTCCAGCAACACCTGAAAACAGGAGGTGGGCACTAAAACTCTTCTGCAAGATAATATAAAGCATTGTTTCCAAAGTGAAACAATTGGTAGGGAAATCTACATAGAATATGATGCATTTAGAAAATATTTCTCTTCTTTATTGTAAAGTTAGGCTGAACTGTTTCTAAGAATTATTATCTGGCCGGGTGCGGTGGCTCATGCCTGTATTCCCAGCACTTTGGGAGACTGAGGCCGGCAGGTCACCTGAGGTCAGGAGTTCGAGACCAGTCTGATCAACATGGAGAAACCCCGTCTCTAAAAAACGTACACTGGGCATGGTGGTGTATGCCTGTAATCTCAGCTACTCGGGAAGGCTGAGGCAGGAGAATCGCTTGAACCCAGGAGGTGGAGGTTGTGGTGAGCCGAGATCACACCATTGCACTCCAGCCTGGGGAACAAGAGTGAAACTTCTATTCAAAAAATAAATAAATAAATAAACAAACAAATAAACAAAAAGAATGATTATCCATCTTTGGGAGATGTGTGTGGTTACGTACTATATGATTCATTTACATGACGTTCTTGAAACAATAAAAGTATGATTGTGAATCCATAGATCACTGTCAAGGGTGAAGTTTGGCAGGCGGGTGTGACTGGGAGGTGAAAGCACAGGAAGTTCCTTTGGGGTGATGGAGGTGTGGCCTCCTGACTGCGGTCATGGCCTCACAAATCTGTACATGAGATAAAATTTCATACTAAACATTTTTTTAGTGCAGAAAAAAACTAGTGAAATCCAAATAAATCCTGTAGTTTAGTTAATTGTTTGCATTGATGTCTTTTTACTGGTTTTGACAATTACACTATACTTTTGTATGTTATTGTCATTGGGGAAGCTAGGTGAAGGATATACAAAACTATATTTTCTACTTTTGCAACTTCTATATGAGTCTGAAATTATTTCTAATTTTTAAATTATTATACAAATTTTTAAAATTTTTTAATTAAAAAAATTTTAATGTAAACATTTTAAAAAGAAAACCTAAACTCAGAGTGCAAAGGAAATTTTTGTATATTTTTGTAAGTTTTTGGTCAGCTTTAAAATATCCAAAAGGATATGAAGTGGCTTCTAGAATCTCCAGAGAACCAGGCTCTGAGACCACATAGCCAGACATAAGGCTCAAATAATGTCACAGATCTGGCCCAATGAATATATCACAGCATGGTAGCTTCTACCTTTAGCACTGCAGCACTGGAGACCTAACACTGCCACAAACATCACTGTCCCTGTTGCCTCTGGGAGCTGGATGTAACTGCTTCCCTAGATCCCAAAAAAAGCTTCTGCAGAGCTGGGTGCTGTGGCTCACACCTGTAATCCCAGCACCTTGGGAGACCGAGGCAGGTGGATCACGAGGTCGAGAGATTGAGACCATCCTAGCCAACATGGTGAAACCCCATCTCTACTAAAAATACAAAAAATTAGCTGGGTATGGTAGCAGGTGCCTGTAGCCCCAGCTACGCGGGAGACTGAAGCAGAAGAATCACTTGAACCTGGGAGACAGAGGTTGCCATAAGCCGAGATTGCGCCACTGCACTCCAGCCTGGCAACAGAGTGAGACTGCGTCTCAAAAAAAAAAAAAAAAAAAAAAAAAAAAAAAAAAAAAAAAAAAGCTTCTGCATAGTCTCTACTTTTTCACAAAAGTAACTTCTGACTCAGGGTCTGTTTGTATCTATCTGATGGATGGCCTAGGGCATGGGATATAGCCCTTTCTGCAAAGGACAGTGGGAACAGGGTTAGCTAGCACTTTCAGCCTTCATAGTGAAAAGCAGAATCTCCCTCAAAAGATGGGTAGTTCCCCAAACATGATAAGGAAGTGCCAAAGCTGGGTCATCAAAAAAAAATGACAAGATCAGAAACTATGGAACTACTAGAAGAAAACATTAGGAAAATGCTCCAGGACACTGGTCTGGGCAAAAATTTGTTGTATAAGACCTTAAAAGCACAGGCAATAAAAGTAAAAATTGATAACTGGGATTATATCAAGCTAAAAAGCTTCTGCACAGCAAAGGAAACAATCAACAAAGTTGAGAGACAACCCATAGAATGAGAGAAAATATTTCCAAACTATCTATCTGACAAGGGATTAATATCCAGAATATACAAAAGTTCAAACAACGTAACAGAAAATAATCAAACAATCTGGTTAAAAAAAATGGGCAAAGGATCTGAATAAACACTTCTCAAAAGAAGACATACATATCTTCTTGGCCAACAGGTATAAGAACAAATGCTAAACCTCATTAATCATAATAGAAATGCAAATCCAAACCACAAGGAGATATCATCTTATCCCTGTTAAAGTAGCTTTTTGTCAAAAAAAGAATAATGGATGCTGGCAAGGATGTGGAGAAAGGAAACCCTTACACACTGTTGGTGGGAATGTAAATCAGTACAACCACTATTGAGAACAGTATGGCGATTCCTCAAAAAAACTAAAAACAGAACTACCGTATGATCCAGCAATTTTACTACTAGGTGTATATCCAAAGAAAGAACATCAGTATATCAAAGAGATATCTACACTCCTGTTTATTGTAGCACTATTCACAATAGCCAAAATTTGGAATCAACCTAAGTGCCCATCTACGGATGAATACAATTTTAAAATGTGGTATATTTACACAACAGAACAGAATACTATTCAGCCATAAAAATAATAAAATTCTGTCATTTGTAGCAACACAAATGGAACTGGAGGCCATTAGGTTAAGCAAAATAAGCCAGGCACAGAAAGAGAAATATTGTTTGCTCTCATTCATATGTGGGAACTGAAAAAGAGGCTATCATGAAAATAGAGAGGAGATCAGTGGTTCCCGGAGGCCAAGAAGGGTAGGAGAAAGGAGAAAATAAAGAGAGATTGATTAATGGGTACAAATATTACAGTTTGATAGAAAAAAATAAGACCTAGTGTTTAATAGATCAGTAGGGCAACTATAGTTTACAATAACCTATTGTATATTTCAAAATCGCTAGAAGAGAATAATTAGAATGTTTCTAAGTGTAAAAGAAAGACTAGTATTCAAGGTGATGGCTATCCAAATTATACCAATTTGATCTTTACAAATTATATCAACAGATTAAATTATCACATGTACCCTGGGGAAAAAATGACAAAAATCTACCACAAATAATAAGTAGAAGCAAGGCCTTTCCCACATCATGCCTCTGCCAACTGAGCCAAATGTTTATCCTAATAAGAAGGTGAGCCTGGGGCACAGGGGTAACCATCCGTGATGCCAGTAGCCTAAAGTACAGCAGCAGCAAGGTCTCTCAATAGGGATGGCTTAGGAGTGGATATGGGGCAAGCTTCTTAAATTTCCAAAATATATTTAAAGAGGAAGTTGCTTCTTAAGGGGAAGGAAGTTAACATTTACATCGTTGGTATGTGTGTGTGCCAATGTGTATCAGATGTGTTGAATAGGAGAGTTATTTTTCACCCTTACTAACAAAGTAATCAAATATCTAGCACAGAAGGACTTGTAACATTTTTACTTTTGCTACTTAGATAATTGGTAACAGGTATAACAGGAGATGATGAAAGATGAGATGCCCAGAAATTAAGATGTAAAGGAGAAACGGAAGAAGAAGCAGCTTAACTAAAGTGCTAAGACTTAAAGGGAGCAATAAACAATATTATTGATGGTGGGACTGAGACAAAATCATTAAAATACGGTGTTTGTTTTGCAAATATGAATGATCCATATGAAAATTATTTGAGCTTAATAGCACAGAAATGCAAATATAGAAGTCTAAGTTTCACTGGGTTTCATAAAAATCATGTCCACTTTTAGTCAACCATCAATCCCCTTTACAAATATGACCCAGCTTAGTGCAAATCCTCTAATACTAAAGCAATCAACAACAAATATATTTTCATTGATCTTTCTAAAATAAATAACCTGAAGAATTGCTGATCTTAACTATTTTGTACAAATAAGTGAACTTCACCAAAATCATTACTGCCATACATTGTCAAATAATTAACTGTGTGCCACTATTTGTCTCTCCTTCTGTAACTAAAGATAGTACCTCACTGAGAACTAACTGAGAATTTTGACATTCAGGGCAAACGTGTTGCCATACTGAGAATATAAATAACATATATGTAAATATCTTTAGGTAGATATTTTAGGAAAATCAAAGAACTTTCAAACTCATTTAATGTTGTAGTGATATCTAAATATGTTTTGCCTTTTGTTTTAAAATTTCCCAAGAATATTTGCCAAAGGCATTTGCTGCTTTGACTTCTTTTAAAAGTAAGTTCTGTCACTGCTAGCTGCTCCTAAAAAAATTTTTACAATTGTTTAAATTATGGAACTATCAGGAAACATAAATTTTAGAAGGACTTTTAAGATACTTGGGTTACTTCGTAGCCTAAATGAGGATATTTAATCACTTTCCAAAAGTATATTTAGAATCACACAATCCTATGATTATTTAATTTAACTTTTGGAAAAAAAAAAAGTTTGCCAATTGTCATAAGTATCAAGTTCCAACACAGCCTGAGTATGGAATTGGGAGGTTTTAATGAGAAGCTTGAGGTGTCACTGAGGGGAAGCTTATGGCTAGAGAACAGGTGGACAGCCGAAGGAAGAACTTGGAGTGGGAATTTGTAACAAACCACATCCTCCAAGGCATTCTTGAGTCTCCCAACTCCCAGTGGAAGAGAAAGGATGACCCAGGGTATTAGGTGGTAGAATTAAAGAACTAATTCAGTGAGTACACTGCTTTCCCTAGAGGAACCTAAAATTCCAAATCTCTAATCCTAGAGGAAGAAGTCACTTGAGTCTAATTCAGGAGGCAAAAGGACAGGACAACAGGATGCTCTACAAAATCTCTAGATTCTAAGCCCAGGAGAGCTCTGTGGCTATTCATAGAGATGTGCCTAGGACTATTAAGCCAGCAGAATGGGGTCCTGGGGACCAAGTTCCATTCTTGAGCAGAGGTAGGAGGAAGGGCAATAGAGCTTGGGTTCAAGGTTGGACTTCTGTGCCAGGAATGAACTGCATTGGAAACCAATAATGATAGCTGGGTTCAAACGTCACCAGGCCGGTTAAATACATGCTTGCAGTGAAGAAAGCAGAAGTGGGTGAGGAAGTGATCATTTGGATTTCAGATGGGTACACAGAGCCTTGCCCAAATATGCCAGGCATATTATAGATCTTAAGATGCCTCCAGGCCTGGTTCTTATTGACTCACAAACTGACTGATTTTTATTGCTGTGAAAGGGCATATTCATGATTTCGTGTCATTATTCCAGTAATAGCTATTAATTGTAGGAGCATTTGAAAAAATACAGAAAACATTTAAAAAAGAAAATAAATATTCCATTATTCCACCATCAAAAGATGAGATAAGCTTCATTAAAAACTTTGGTATTATTCTTTCAGTATATTTCATATTACATACACACACATACACATATGCTATTATTATAAGAAAATCTATTACACATTCTTCATCAGATGATCACATTATTGCAATTGCTTATTTAGTCATCTCTCCTGCCAAGAAGGCAGGGACAATATCTTCCTTACCATCATATTTCTACTACCCAGCATAATACCTAGCACAGAAAGACACACATTATATAAAAACACATACAAACTTTGTAGGTTTTGAAAAATACTGCCAAATTGCCCTTGTGGCAGGTGGCACCAATTTTTAAACCCACAAGCAATTATGAGAGGTTCATTTCCCTTCACTCACAACGAAACTGCATCTTATCACGTTTTAAGAATCTTTACCATTTTGCTGGGATTAACTTGTCTCTCATTATTCTATATTTGCATTTCTAAGCTATTAAGCTTGAATAATTTCCATATGGGCCATTTGTTTTTGCAAAACAAACACTACCCCTTCAATGATTTTGCCTGGCTTCTGCCTTCACTAGTATTTATTGCCTCTTTAAAACACTGAGTTAATAGTTTTATTTGTTCCTTTGTCAGCCTCCCCTGAAAATGATGACACTTTTCAGACAGTACCACTTCTTTCTGCTCATTTCAATTCAATGCTCATACAGGGCATTGTGCATACTGGCTGTCCAAGCTGTGCACTAAGCAGGTGAATCTTCCCTGCCCTGGGAGTGAGTAATAACAGAACTTAAAGAAGGCTCCTGGGTAGGAAAATCATGGGTACAGGTAACAGAGATATGGGTTCAAATCCTGGCTTCTCTACTTACTCACTTAACAAGACAACCCCCATGGGTTTCAAATTTTCACTTAGGAGGAATAATACCAATTTGTCTTGCAAGGTTATGTCAATGAAAAGAGTCAAACTCTATAAAATATTTGAAGAGATTTATTCTGAGCCAAATATGAGTGACCAGTTGCCCATGACACAGACGTCAGGATGGCTATGGCTTGGTTTTACACATTTTAGGGAGACATAAGACATCAATCAATACATGTAAGATGCACATTGGTTTGGTCCAGTAAGGTAGGACAACTTGAAGCAGTGTGCTATGGTTTGGCTTTGTGTACCCACCCAAATCTCGTCTCAAATAGTAATCCCCATGTGTCAAGGGAGGGACCTGGTGGGAGGTGATTGGATCATGGGGGCAGTTTCCCCCATGCTCTGCTTGTGAGAGTGAGTGAGTTCTCATAAGATCTGATGGTTTAAAGGTGTGGCACTTCCTCCCAACCTCCTGCCACCACGTAAGATGTGCCTTGCTTCTCCTTCACCTTCTGCCATGATTGTAAGTTTCCTGAGGCCTCCCCAGCCATGCAGAACTGTAAGTCAATCAAACCTCTTTTGTTTATAAATTACCCAGTCTTAGGTAGGTCTTTATAGCAATGTGAAAACAGACTAATACATGGGGGCTTCCAGGTCATAGGTAAATGTAAATATTTTCTGATTGGCAATTGGCTGAAAGAGTTAAGTTATTGTCTAAAGACCTACAATCAATAGATGGGAATGTCTGGGTGAAAATACAGAGTTGTGGAGACTAATAAGGGGTTGCAGAGCTTTATCATGTAGTTGAAGCCTCCAGGTAGCAGTCTTCAGAGATAATAGTAATAATAGATTGCAAATGTTTCTCTTTTTTAAACTTTTATTTTAAGTTCAGGGGTACAAGTACAAGATGTGCAGGTTTATTATATAGGTAAATGTGTGTCATGGGGGTTTATTGTACAGATTATTTTATCATGCAGGTATTAAGCCTAGTACCCATTAATTATTTTTCCTGATTCTCTCCTGCCTCCCACCTTCCACCCTCCAGTAGGCCCCAGTGTGTGTTGTTCCCTTCTATGTGTCCTGTGTTCTCATCATTTAGCTCCCATTTATAAGTGAGAACATGTAGTATTTGGTTTTCTGCTACTGCTTTAGTTTGCTAAGGATAATGGCCTCCAGCTCCAAAGGACATGAGCTCATTCTTTTTCATGGCCACATAGTATTTCACAGTGTATAGATTGCAAATGTTTCTTATCAGAATTAAAGAGTCAGTACTATAAATCTTAAGGTCTCTGTGTTGATGTTAATGCTGGTCATCTGTGCCTGACTTCCAAAAGGGAGGAGGGTATAAGGAGGCATGTTCACCTTGCTTTCCGTCATTGCCTGAACTTGTTTTTCAGGTTAGCTTTGGAATGCCCTTGACTGAAGGGAGGGTCCATCAGTCAAAGGGAGACTTAGAATTTTATTTTTGATTTACAGTTGCTACAAAGACCAAATGATATAAAATATGAAAAAATACTATACATATAAAGGTTATATTGTTGCTCTTGTTACTGCTTTCCTTGGGGAAAAGTATTATATCCATCACTTGTTTTGAGGCCAATTAGCAAAGACAGTTTCCTTGCCAAGGCTAAAAATAAAACACGACAGACTCAGTATTGCCCAGGAGAGCATATAAGGCTATTGGAGTTTGTACTTTCTATGGAAGCTAATAAAGCTAAATAAGAACTTTTTCCATGGACACCTTAATGTCATTCTCAGTCATAACCCAATTTGCTCTACTTGTCTTCCTACAGAAGCAGAGATTTGTTCTGCAAAGGGAAGCACATTCGACTTCCTCTTGGGGTTATTCCAACATGGCGGGGCATTGACTGACATGAAAAAGAAGCCTAGAGCTGAGGAAAGGACTGGGAGAGAATCCTAAATGAGCTAGAGCACTTGGAAGTCTAGCTTTCTTCTTTAAAATTTTAGCAAGTCAAAAAAGAAACTTTTAAGAAATGCCTCTTGTATCCTGTCTTCCTCTCCAGGCTTCACACAATTCAGACAAATTCTGCCATCTCAATAATTCTTACCCTACGTGTCCCTACTACTTAGGAAATTCTCTAATTATCTCAAATAGTGTTGCATAGTTTCTCAAAATGCTTTAAAGCAGTTTATGTTTATTTTGTATTCACTTTAAAATACTTAAATATATGTCTTACAATATTTTTAGAGGAAGTAAAAGGGCATTTTGAAATCAATTCGTGGGATGCATTTTTTCTTATCTGAGATGCGGACTCACTTGAAAAAAAAATCTAGGTGATTGTTAGGAAAGACCATCTATCTACCTCAGTGTCCTTAAATTATAACACTCAGACTCTTAGAGCCCTATTGTTAGAAGAGGTAGATAGGCAGATGTGAGCAGGGCAGGATGGGGCCCCAAAGAATGTCAGGTGACTGTCAGGTGATTGTCAGGCAGCTGGAGGGGAAAATTTCCTAACAAACAGGAGACATCTTGAGCTTGTGGGAAACCACTTCCTAATAAGACTTTAAATGATGGAGTTTGACCTCCCTCTGGGGACATGCCCAGGCATGTGTAGTAAGGCATAAAATGGCAGAGTTCGACCTGTATATGACTTTCCTCTAAAGGTGCTTGTTGTCTAGTGCTAGCAGTAAGGGAAAATTGCCCTAAGAAAGCATGTGCACAGCTTCAACCACCAAATGGTACGTGTGGTCCCTCCCAGATACTGGCAAGACACTGCACATGCAACAATTAGCTAACAATCCACGCCAGGGGAATGACGAGAGGAAGAGACCAGGGAAAACCAGGATATAGCAAATCTTTAAGAGCCCTGAGCTAACGACCAGGCAGGGTACTCAATCTTTTGAGTTTCCTGCTTGGTTCCTGACATAGTTTGGCTGTGTCCCCATCCAAATCTCACCTTGAATTGTAGTTTCCATAATTCCCATATGTTGTGGGAGGGACTTGGTGGGAGGTAATTGAATCATGGGAGCAGTTACCCTCATGCTGTTTTCACGATAGTGAGTTCTCATTTGATGGTTTTCTAAGGGGCTTTTTCCCCTTTTGCTCTGCACTTCTCCTTGCTGCTGCCATGTGAAGAAGGTGTTTGCTTCCCTTTTCACCATGATTCTAAGTTGAGGCCTCCCCAGCCCTGCAGTACTGTGAGTCAATTAAACCTCTTTCCTTAATAAATTACCCAGCCTCGGGTATGTCTTTACAGCAGCATGAGAATGGACTAATACAGTTCCTTCCAAGTGTACTTTTCTTTGCTTCAATAAACTCTCATTTCTACTTTAAACCTATTTTCGTCTCCTGGCTAAATTCTTTCTCCCAAGAAGACAAGGATGAAGGATTATGAAGCCCACCCAAACTTGCCACTGGTAACACTATCAAATGGAAATGTGATATTTATATGCCATTAGACTGCCCCAATAGTTTTAGCAGGACCTTAATGTCCTCTTAGTGTCCCCCTCCCTATTTGATCAGACATTCTGTTTGACTGATAGAATTAATGTAAAAATGAATAATTACTATTTATAAAATTAAAAGTGCCAGGCGCGGTGGCTCAAGCCTGTAATCCCAGCACTTTGGGAGGCCAAGACGGGTGGATCACGAGGTCAGGAGATCGAGACCATCCTGGCTAACACGGTGAAACCCCGTCTCTACTAAAAATACAAAAAAACTAGCCGGGCGAGGTGGCGGGTGCCTGTAGTCCCAGCTACTCGGGAGGCTGAGGCAGGAGAATGGCATAAACCTGGAAGACAGAGCTTGCAGTGAGCTGAGATCCGGCCACTGTACTCCAGCCTGGGTGACAGAGCGAGACGCCGTCTCAAAAAAAAAAAAAAAAAAATTAAAAGTTAAAATATGGCGAATAACTCAGAAGTCATTTTTGTTGGCTAAAGAGTTGGAAAAAACAATCAAGATCATTAAATTTTGTAGAGGAGGAAATTTAAGCTTAACGTCACTCAGTGAGTTAGTGGCTGGCCTGGGATTGGGATCTCCTGGCTCCTAGTATAGCAGGTTTTCCCTCCAATCAAAAATCAGTATTTATGTAGAGTTGAAAAGGGGCTCTCTAAACAATAGTAATAATAAATAATTAAAACTTTCAGTCTTTAATTTAAACCTTCGACATACAGATATGAGGCCCCTACAGTATGCATGCTATGGCCATGTTTGCCTTTGCTGGGGGATACAAAGGTGATTAAGACAAATCATCTGCCCTTAGAGACCTTTGCACCCCGTGGAAATAATGCATTAACTACATGAATAAGGAACATAAAAAATAAAATGGTAGGTGCTGTCAGAGACAATGATGATGCATGACAGAGATTAAGAAAGTTTGAGGTTTAGACTGTTTTGATTTCAGGCCAAAAATTTGATTAGCATATGACAAAGAATGTCCTCTCAGGGTGCTGAGCTATACCCAGTATTGGTTACTTTTCACCCTTCAGTGCAAATTTCGCTCCTTTCATCCTTCCCTTCAATCTCATATAACTTTAAGTTGAGGCTCAGTCCAAATATCATTTTCTGTATGTATTTTCCTTAATCATCTCAGTCCTAAACAACCTCTAAAAATTCTTGGAGCACTGAGCATTTCTATTGCATACATAATACTTTATTCCATAAAGCCTGATGTTGTACTTATGTGCACACAGGTTTCGTTAAAAGAGAAAAAAGGATTCATGACACTTGTTAAAGAAGGTAAGGACAACTTTATTCAGGGGATTGGAGAGTACTAAAGTGGTGTTTTGTAGTAGAGGACAGAGAGAGGAAATGAACCTCGATTCTAAATGTAAGGACAATGAAGATTTGTAGCCAAGGAGCATGGTAAGAGGTCAATGGATGAAAGATTACTAAGAGGAAACATCAAGGTTAGGGGGATTCTTTCTAGACCAACTCAACAGGATTCTTGCTAAAGGCAGGCCAAAGTGACAAGATACTAGAGGTGAAGGATTTTTCCTAAACAGACTCAGTAGGAGTCTTGCTAAAATGAGACTAAATGTGCCAATGACAGAACCCAAGTTTGGGGACTAGTCAGAAAGAGACTCACAGGAGCTTGACTCAAATGTGGCCAAAAGAGAGAGTTTCAAACTGTGTTTTGGCCCTGCCTATCTTTCTAACCTTATGTACTAGAACCCCACCATATTGTCTCTACATTCTGTCAAAAATAAATAAATGAGAATCCCAAGTATCTCATCTTCTCATTTTCTTGTCTTCATCCTCACTGTTTTTCCTTTCTGGAACACCTTTTCTCCTTTTTGTTTTCTCAGCATTATTTCCTCCAACAAACCGCTTCTAATACCCTACCCAATTCCCCAATTCCTGGTCTGATGTGGTCTGAAATGAGGCAGAGCTCTCTGGCCAATTACATCAGGGCCAGGAGTGCAGAGGCAGCTCTCTTCTTATGATTGTCACCATGGCTGAAGTAAAGCACCAGATCATGTCCCAGAGGTCAAAACTGAGATAAGTGGAAACTGGGCGATCATCACAGGGGAACGAGCAGACAGGAGGAACCAAGGAACTGAGCTCAAATCAGCAGTATAGAAAACAAACCCACAAGGAGAAACAGACAGGGAAAATGGTAAGTATGACAAAGTAAGAGCGCAAAAGTCCCCCAGAAATGGTTCTCCAGTTTTCAATATGAACAATGTGCTCAAACTGGAGACTAACTAAATGACAAGCACCCTTTTTATGTCCTTCCTCCAGGACATAGATTACGATAACAAAATCCCATGGCAACTTTTGGAATTCTGGAGTTTTTCCCAGAAATCTCTTGGACCACAAATTTCTTATCAGTATTGGCTAATTTCTGTGGCATGAGGGATACAAGCAGGTACAGGGAAATAGTTGTGACTGCTGTTAACAGAAGGGGACGGGGTTCCCCTGAGGGTGTGTATTAGGCAGGGTTTTCTAGCAGGACAGAATTAATAGGATACATGTATATATGATGGGGAGGTTTTTTTCTGTTTTGTTTTGTTTTTTCAGATGCAGTTTCGCTCTTGTTGCCCAGGCACCATCTCAGCTCAATGCAACCTCCACCTCCAGGGTTCAAGCAATTCTCCTGCCTCAGCCTCTCAAGTAGCTGGGATTACAGGCATGCACCACCACACCCAGCTAATTTTGTATTTTTAGTAGAGACGGGGTTTCTCCACATTGGTCAGGCTAGTCTCGAACTCCCAACCTCAGGTGACCCACCCGCCTCAGCCTCCCAAAGTGCTGGGATTACAGGCATGAGCCACCATGCCAAGCCTATGATGGGGAGTGTATTAAGGAGAATTGACTCACACAATGACAAGGTAATGTCTCATGATAGGCCATCTGCAAGTTGAGGAGCAAGGAAGCCAGTAGTGGATCAGTTCGAGTCCTAAAACCTCAAAAGTAGAGAAGCTGACAGTGCAGCCTTCAATCTGTGACCAAAAGCCTGAAAGTCCCTGGCAAACCACTGGTGTAAGTCCAAGAATCCAAAAGCTAAAGAACTTGGAGTCTGATGTTCGAAATCAGGAAGCATCCGGCACGGGAAAAAGATGAAGGCCGGAAGACTCGGCAAGTCTTCTCTTCCATCTTCTCCTGCCTGCTTTATACTAGCTGCACTGGCAGCTGATTACATGGTGCCCACCCAGATTAGAAGTGTGTCTTCCTCTTGCAGTCCACTAACTCAAATGTTAATCTCCTTTGGCAACACCCTCACAGACACACCCAGGAATAATACTTTGCATCCTTCAATCCAATCAAGTTGATACTCAATATTAACCATCAAGTTGACACTCAATATTAACCATCACAGGGTGTTTATGTAGCAAATGAGAACAGGCAAAAGTTGTAGTGTTGAAGTAGGTGAGACCAGGGGAATTTTGGTGACAAACAGAGGTTCTTCACAAATAATGAATTTAAGCTGCTAAATTGGAAATATTAGATTTATATGATGTTGACTTGAAATGTAGAGGGGTTTTTGTGAATCTAGCTCAGCATGAACGTATCAACTCATCTGGAATAGCTCTCATAAAATTAACTCAGGAGAGGCCAAGTGTGATGGCTCACATCTGTAATCCCAGAACTTTGGGAGTCCGAGGTGGGCAGATTACCTGAGGTCAGGAGTTTGAGACCAGCCTGGCCAACATGGCAAAACTCCATCTCTACTAAAACTACAAAAATTAGCTAGGCTGGGTGGTGGGCCCCTGCAATCCCAGCTACTTGGAAGCCTGAGGCAGGGGAATCACTTGAACTCGAGAGGTAGAGGTTGCAGTGAGCCAAGATCATGCCACTGCACTCTAGCCTAGGCGACAGAGTGAGACTCTGTCGCAAAAAAAAAAAAAAAAAAAAAATAGAATTAACTCAGGAAGATTCTGTTCCATTAAGTAAATTAGGGAAGGATCAAATGTTTACAGCTCTGAGGAACAACCATCATTTTTCACAGTTCAAACCAGAACTCAGCTAGTAGAGCATCTAAAAGACAGACTGCTCAAGTTCAATCCATGTCTCACTCACTTTCCCAGCGCCTGTGATTTCCTCTAGTAAATCTATTGCCAAGTCATAGATATGCACTATTTAATGACCTGCTTGTGAAAGTTGGGTAGACACCTGACTAGGTGTAAGCATGGAAGACCTCAAATGAGTCCTCTGAAGCTGAAATAGAAGCCGCTAATGGAAACTAGGACCCGGAAAGCCCATGAAGGTAAAAGATTCCTTTGGTGAGCAGTCATAGTCATGGTCTTGAAAGACTTTGACCAAGCACTCATGTCTATTACCTGTCCTTGTGGTGGCAGAACAGAATGAGGTTTCTATGTGATTCCTTATTTACTTATATCACAAGTCAGGGATGAGTGGGAATTCAAGAGATGAAAAATATCATCCAGTTTCCAGGAGGTAGGGCAGATTTGGGGGTGGAAGGAAGGGAGGTTCCCATAGAGGGTGTGTTCAAGCACAGAGGTAGGTGAAGGAGATCAGAATATGCCACCTCAAACTATACCACTTGGCATATGAATTATTTTGAATTCAAAATGATAGAGGGAAAAAAAGCAAAAGCAGACAGAACTCTCTTCCCTCCCCCATCTGCCTAAAAGCAGAGCCTTAGTTTCCCTTTGTGAAGGTGCCCCCTTCCCCTCTCAGATACCAGGAGGAACAGGAGGACCACCCTTATCACCAGACATAGAGACATAACTGAGATGAATCTGCATAAACAAACCTTTCTAATTAACGTTTATCTATCATTAGTTTCCCCCATATATTTACCTTCCCACAATTTACCATTCCAAGAGGCCTAAAATCCCATATCCTTTATTTAGTCACTTCTCCACAATTTATCACCTTTTGTTAAAATGATATATAAGGCCAAGCATAGTGGATCATGCCTGTAATTCCAGCACTTTCACAGCAGGGGTTGCAATCTCTATGTCTGATAAAACAGACTTTAAACCAATAAAGATCAAAAGAGACAAAGAAGGGCATTACATAATGCAGCCATAAAAAAGGATGAGTCCATGTTCTTTGCAGGGATATGGATGAAGCTGGAAGCCATCATGCTCAGCAAACTAATACAAGAACAGAAAACCAAACACCACATGTTCTCACTCGTAAGTGGGAGTTGAACAATGAGACACATGTACCAGAGGTACAAAGAGGAGTGGGTAACATCCCTTCTGAAACTATTCCAAACAATAGAAAAACAGGGAATCCTCCCTAACTCATTTTATGAGACCAGCATCATCCTGATACCAAAACCTGGCAGAGACAAACAAAAAAATAAAATTTTAGGCCAATATCCCTGATGAACATCGATGTGAAAATCCTCAATAAAATACTGGCAAACCAAATCCAGCAGCACATCAAAAAGCTTATCCACCACAATCAAGTCAGCTTCATCCCTGGGATGCAAGACTGGTTCAACATACACAAATCAATAAGCATAAACATAATCCATCACAAAACAGAACCAATGACAAAAACCACATGATTATCTCAATAGATGCAGAAAAGGCCTTTGACAAAATTTAACAGCCCGTCATGCTAAAAACTCTCAATAAACTAGGCATTGATGGAACATATCTCAAAATAATAAGAGCTATTTATGACAAACCCACAGTCAATATCATACTAAATGGTCAAAAACTGGAAGCATTCCGTTTGAAAACTGGCACAAGACAAGGATGCCCTCTCTCACCACTCCTATTCAACATAGTATTGGAGGTTCTGGCCAGGGCGATCAGGTAAGAGAAAGAAATAAAGGGTATTCAAATAGGACAAGAGGAAGTCAAATTGTTTCTGTTTGCAGATGATATGATTGTATATTTAGAAAACCCCATCGTCTCAGCCCCAAATCTCCTTAAGCTGATAAGCAACTTCAGCAAAGTCTCAGGATACAAAATCAATGTGCAAAAATCACAGGCATTCCTATACACCAAGAACAGACAAAGAGAGAGCCAAATCATGAGTAAAATCCCATTCACAATTGCTACAAAGAGAATAAAATACCTAGGAATACAACTTACAAGGGATGTGAAGGACCTCTTCAAAGAGAACTACAAACCACTGCTCAAGGAAATAAGAGAGGACACAAACAAATGGAAGAACATTCCATGCTATGGATAGGAAGAATCAATATATCATGAAAATAGCCATACTGCCCAAAGTAATTTATAGATTCAATGCTATCCCCATCAAGCTACTATTGACTTTCTTCACAGAAATGGAAAAAGCTACCTTAAATTTCATATGGAACCAAAAAAGAGCCCACCTAGCCAAGACAATCCTAAGCAAAAAGAACAAAGCTGGAGGCATCACACTACCTGACTTCAAACTATACTACAAGGCTACAGTAACCAAAACAGCATGGTACTGGTACCAAAACAGATATATAGACCAATGAAACAGAACAGAGGCCTCAGAAATAATGCCACACATCTACAACCATCTGATCTTTGACAAACCTGAGAAAAACAAGAAATGGGGAAAGGATTCCCTATTTAATAATGATGTTGGGAAAACTGGCTAGCCATATGCAGAAAGCTGAAACTGGATCCCTTCCTCACACTTTATACAAAAGTAATTCAAAATGGATTAAAGTCTTAAATGTAAGACCTAAAACCATAAAAACCCTAGGAAAAAAACCTAGGCAATACCATTCATAGACTTCATGGCTAAAACACTAAAAGCAATGACAACAAAAACCAAAATAGACAAATAGGATCTAATTAAACTAAAGAGCTTCTTCACAGCAAAAGAAACTATCATCAGAGTGAACAGGCAACCTATGGAATGGGAGAAAATTTTTGCAATCTATCCATATGACAAAGGGCAAATATCCAGGATCTGCAAAGAACTTAAACAACTTTACAAGAAAAAAACAACCCCATCAAAAAATGGGTGAAGGACATGAACAGACACTTCTCAAAAGAAGACATTTATGCAGCCAACAAACATGAAAAAATGCTTATCATCACTGGTCATTAGAGAAAGGCAAATCAAAACCATAATGAGATACCGTCTCATGCCAGTTAGAATGGCGATCATTTAAAAAGTCAGGAAACAACCGGTGCTGTAGAGGATGTGGAGAAATAGAAACACTTTGGTTTTTTTTTTTTTTTTTTTGGAGACAGAGTCATGCTCTGTCACCCAGGCTGGAGTGCAGTGGCATGATCTTGGCTCACTGCAAGCTCCACCTCCTGGGTTCATGCCATTCTCCCACCTCAGCCTCTTGAGTAGCTGGGACTACAGGCAACCGCCACCATGTCCGGCTAATTTTGTTTTTGTATTTTTAGTAGAGACAGGGTTTCACCATGTTAGCCAAGATGGTCTCAATCTCCTGACCTCATGATCTGCCCACCTTGGCCTCCCAAAGTGCTAGGATTACAGGCATGAGCCACTGCACCTGGCCAGGAACACTTTTACACTGTTGGTGGGAATGTAAATTAGTTCAACCATTGTGGAACACAGTGTGGCAATTCCTTAAGGATCTAGAACTAGAAATACCATTTGACCCAGCAATCACATTACTAGGTGTATACCCAAAGGATTATAAATCATTCTACTATAAACACACATGCACACCTATGTTTACTGCAGCACTGTTCACAATAGCAAAGACTAGGAACCAACTCAAATGCCCGTCAATGATAGTCTGGATTAAGAGAATGTAGCACATATACACCATGGAATATTATGCAGCCACAAAAAAGGATGAGATCATGTCCTTTGCAGGGACATGGGTGAAGCTGGAAACTATCATGCTGAGCAAACTAACACAAGAACAGAAAACCACAGCACCACATGTTCTCATTCCTAAGTGGGAGTTGAACAATGAGAATACATGGACATAGAGAGGGGAACAACACACACTGGGGCCTGTTAGAGGGTGGGGGACTAGGGGAGGGATAGCATTAGGACAAATACCTAATGTAGATGACAGGGTGATGGGTGCAGCAAACCATCATGACACGTGTATACCTATGTAACAAACCTGCACGTTATGCACATGTACTCCAGAACTTAAAGTATAATGTTTTTAAAAAATGTAGTTCCAAAAAAAAAAGATATAAAAAAACCCCAAGTTTAACCACTTCTTTGGGGTTTTCACTTCTTTTCTATGAAGCCCCCCCAAGACACATAAAATTTTGAAAATATTAACATCAAATATCATTTATATGCTTTTTCTACCACTAATCTTTGTCAGTTTAATTTGCAGGTCCCAGGGGAAAAAAAAAAAAACATAAGAAGATAGAGAAAAAGTTCTCCCCTCTCCTACAAAGAGATTCCCTCCTCCAAGTAATTTTCTACCTGGGCTTCACATTAGAATCACCTGGGGAGCCTTAAAGAATTCCAACACTCACTCAAGTTGCAATTAATATAGAACAATTAATATAGAATCTCTGTAGCAACCTAAGCATAGTTCACTTTAAAACTTCCTAGATAATTCTGTACAAACAAGGTTGAGAACCGATGCCTTATCGGTTTGGTGTGTGAAATTGTGGAGCAGTGTATAGTTGACTGGAGGGAAGATGAAGGTCAAAGCTAGAAAGCAAAGCCTATGTTTGGTGATCGATTCAAGGTTCTCATTCCAGAGTGGATGCCAAGAGTATCTGGGAAAGTGTAAGCACACAATGAAGTGTAGCAGAGTGGATTAAAGCAATGTGGCCCAGAGCATTTCCAAAGGTGAAGTGCATTCCCATATGTTCTGCTTACATACAGCTGTCACATAGCATGTGCAGGTATGCCAGCAAATAGGACACCTTCCAAATTCAGTCTCTCCTTTTGACTTCCCAATATATCTCATGTTTGTCTGCTTACTCTGATGCCTATCAATTGTATTCTAATTGCTAAGATGCCTGTCTTTCCTACTAAACTAGAAGTTTTTTTCTTGAATTAGAGGCTTTTATATTATTTAATTTTTTTTGTTTGTTTTGGTTTTTTTTTTTTTTTTTTTTGAGATGGAGTCTCACTCTGTCGCCCAGGCTGGAGTGCAATGGTGCGATCCTGGCTCATTGCAACCTCTGCCTCCTGGGTTCAAGCAATTCTGCTGCCTCAGCCTCCCTAGAAGCTGGAATTACAGGCACACACCACCATGCCTGGTTAATTTTTGTATTTTTAGTAGAGACAGGGTTTTGCCATGTTGGCCAGGTTGGTCTTGAACTCCTGACCTCAGGTGATCCACCCACCTCGGCCTCCCATCTTTGCCTACCTGTAGTATTTCCCAATGTAACAAACCTTTGTTGATAAATGAACTACTTGTTTGCATGTTACATAGTATCTTAGTTTGTTCAGGCTGCTATAACAAAAATACTATAGACTAGGTGTCATAAGCAACAAACATCTATTTCTCACAGGTCTGGACACCAGGGAGGCCAAGATCTAGGTGTCGGCACATTTGGTGTGTGATGAGGGCCAGCTGCCCAGTTCATAGCTGGCCATCTTCTCACTGTGTCCTCATAGGGTAGACAGAGCTTTCTGAGGTCTCTTTGATGACAGGACAAATCCCATTTATGAAGACTCCACCTTCATAACCTAATCACCTCCCAAAAGTCCCATCTCCTAATACCATCTCCTTTCAGGTTGGAATTTCAACATTTGAATTTTGGGATGTCACAAATATCCAGTTTATAACACATAACTTTTAGATACAGTATCAAAAATACTTTCTTTTCAAAGGAATTTGAAACTCTTAGATCAAGGACATAAAGAAAATGGCATAGGTATTTCTTATTGAGAGACTCCAGAAAATCAACTAAAATCCTTCTCTTTAATTAGCTCAGCTTACATAAGGTAAATACATAAGGTAAATTCTGTATCAGAAGAGGGAGACATTATGTTCAGATGAGGCATGTTTTGGTACCATGTAAATCCAAAGGTTAATGACCAGGCATGAAGATATTTTAATTTTAATCTATGATTTCTAATTAATTTACAAAGAAAAATTTCCATTGTTAAAAATTGCTCTAAAAAATGATCTGCTTAAGGAAGGCGACTACATGATATAAATGAGAGTGAACAGAGAAATGATTCTGGGTTGAAATATTTTCCAAGGCTGCCTCAGCCATATTCAAGTTGTATTGGTTTTCTGTCAAATAAAACTAATGTGTGCTCATAAAAAGAATGATGTGCTTACCTGGTTGCTGTTGTTAAATTCAACTGCTTTAATAGCAGAGATTGTGAGTATAGAATAAAACTCTGCAGCTACCTGCTTCAACCAGGTAAAGTTCAGTCTTTTCATTCATTCAGTCAACATTTGTTGATCCCAACACAAAGAAATGATAAATGTTTGAGGTGATGGGTCACCTAATTACTCTGATTTGATCATTACTCATTATATGCATGTATCAAAATGCCACTTGTACCCCATATATACAATTATTACATATCAATGAAAAATTGAAGAAAATATTTGTAGAGAATTCACCATGAGCCATATCTTCACATCCAGCATGCTCAAATTCAAGTGAGTAGTTACTACATGCTGTCATAGGTTTTGTTAAAGGGGATTCAATAGATTAAGAAAACAGACGTTAGACTTAAGTGGGACTCAATGCTAGAACTCATTCATTCAATCATTGATTCAACAAATATGTATAAGAACCTACCACGGGCCATGCATTGTATTAAATAATAGGGATTATTTAATAGGGATACAGGTCACTACAAGATAGTCTTGACTCCTGCTTTAATGGAGTTTACAGTTTAATGGAGGAAGAGGGAGACAGAAGTTAGGTAAAACAACAAACAAAGCAGTAAGTGTGAACTGTGGTAAGTGCAATGAAGGAAAGAAACAGGGGTCTGAAAGATAACAGAAGAGAAACTGGCTTAGATTGGTTTTCAGGAAAAGCTCCTTCGCAGAAGTACCACTTCAACAGAGACATGGGAATGGAATAGACCATGGGGATGGGAAGTAGCTAGGGCAAGACCGAATCCTTCTAGAGGGTAGAAAAGCAGCCAGTCAGTCTGTCCCTGCAGAATGAGCAGAGAAAGCAGTCTTGAATGGGATTCAATACAGGGATCAGGAGTCAAGGACAGTGCAGGGCTTGACTGTAAGACAGAAACACAGCCATAGAGAATGTAAGGCAGAGTGGAAGGCTGACTCCAGTGACAGATTCAGTGAGTTTTTACTTGATTGGAAACTTGAAAGAACAAGCCTCTGGTCTTCCTCTGGAGATACCTTTGCAGCATGGTCCCTTCTTGATCTCAAAGAGACCAATTCAGTTAAGAATTTGATACTTCTATCTAAAGCCCTGTCTTCATCTACCCAGAGGCTTTCAGAACCCATGTTGGCCAAGAGTGTGACATCCCCTCTGCAGATCTGGAGATCTGTTGGGGAATTCAAGTTCCCTGAAGTCTGGGGAAAGCTAGTCTTCTGGTTCAATGGACTCTCCCATTGGTCTTTCCCCACAGTTCCCATTAGCCTTTTCCTTTGACCCTGTAGCACCTTCAGCAGAGATTGTGACCACAAGGCATTTGATGTAGCCTTGTCAAACCAAAGGGAAAAAGTTCAGAGTGCTGAAATTGCAAAACTCTAACACAAATATTACAAGCCTACAGAATAGCATATCAGGTACCTGAATATTTCAAGAAGTGTTATTTTTAAAGTATTCTGTACAAACAAATGGATGACATTGGATGTAGTTATATGACTTGAAAGAAATTTAATGTATTTAAATACACAGCTTTTGGCTTAACTAAGCATTGGAGCACATTTTCTCAGGCTATATTTAGGCTGTGAGTTTCCAGGTTTAAGGAATTATGAATTATTGAAAAGCACTTTGCAAAAATTTGGCAGCAATCCCTGAGCCACAGACTGAATCTGATTTTCAAACTTCTAGTATTTCTTCAGTGTAACCACCTATGAAAGGAGTGTTCAAGAGAGATCAGAATGCTAAATGGGGTGAGGGTTTTGTAATAACCAAGCCAGTGACATGGCGAAATACAGAAGGAATACTGACTAGCAGTGAGAAGATCTGTGTTTTGATTCCAGTTTCACCTCAAAAGCCATGAAGCCTTAGGTAGCACTGAATCCCTCTGAGTCTTTTTTTTTTTTTTTTCTCATTTATAAAGTGGAGAAAACAATGTTTACCCTTCCTGGACTATTGGCCAGAGTAATTATAAGAAACCAGTGTGTGTGTGTGTGTGCGCGTGTGTATAAAAACTAAAGCATCAACAAATGTAAATAATAATTGGATAATAAAATATGGAATCAACCTAAGTGTCCATCAAAGGATAAACAGATAATGAAAATGTGGTATACATACACAACAGATACTGTTCAACCTCAGAGAAGAATGAAATTCTGTCATTTGTGACAACATGGATATGCCCAGAGAAACATGACACAGAAAGATTAATACTTCATGATCTCATATGCAGATTCTAAAAAAATCAAACTCATATAAGCAGAGAGCAGAATGGTGTTTACCAGCGGTGGCGGGCAGGGAGATGTTGGCCAAAGGATACAACATTTAAGTTAAGAGGAATAAATTTGAGAGATCTATTGTACAACATGGTAACAATAATTAATAACAAAGTATTTTATGTGTGAAAATGGCTAAGAGAGTATTAGGTTGGTGCAAAAGTAATTGCGTTTTTTGCCATTAAAAGTACTTTTAATGTACTTTACATTAAAACCACAATTAATTTTGCACCAACCTAATAGCTTTTTAGTGTTCTTATCACACAAAAAAGTATGTGAGGTAATGCATATGTTAAGTACCTAGATTTAGTCATTGCAAAATTACATACTTTAAAACATCATGTTGTACATAATAAATATATGCAACTTTTATTTATCAAATAAATAAATAAATAATAGGGAATGTATAAGAAAAACATCAATCTTGGTGGAAACTTAAAGTTTGGCTAGGCACGGTGGCTCTCATCTGTAATCCCAGCACTTTGGGAGGCCAAGGCAGGTGGATCACTTGAGGTCAGGAGTTCGAGACTAGCCCGGCCAACAGGGTGAAACCCCGTCTCTACTAAAAATACAAAAATTAGCCGGGCGTGGTGGTGCATGCCTATATTCCCAGTTACTGGTGAGGGTAAGGCAGGAGAACTGCTTGAACTCGGGAGGTGGAGGTTGCAGTGAGCCAAGATCACACCACTGCACTCTAGTCTAGGTGAAGAAGCGAGACTCCGTCCAAAAAAAAAAAAAACTCAAAAACACGTTTCCTTTACTTTAACATTTTCAATTTTGGAGGTGAGTAACTGCCACCATACTTAGTCTCTAGGTGATTTTCAGGTGTGCCCTCTGGGCATGACAGGTGAACAAAGCTGATTATTTCTCTTGTATGCCCTTTCCTGAATTGCACAAAAGTTTGCTTTTCTGGCAGCCTTTCTTCATAGTTTCTTTCTTGATCTGTGTAAATCCATCTTTAGTTCTAGATTATGACTTGAGATGTTTTCTGCTGCACCTACGAATCTCACATTCACCTTCAACTTCTTGACACAGAGACTTTCTGTCCCTCCAGGAATCTGCTCAAATTCTGGGAAGCAGGTAGTCCCTTCCCAACATGACAACTTTCTCCTAGTTCTACTACCAGGGAAGTCTGCCACTTGTCTCCACCTGTCTCATGTCCTATGTGTTGGGGTTCAATCAGGCTGGTGGGAAAAATATTAAAGATAGTTATAGTAATAGTCAAAAACTCTATTGGAAGGCCTGAGCGTTCGCATAGCTTCAGATTGCTTGCCCGAAGGCAGCCAGGGTCTCTTTGCACAAGCCAGAAACATTAGGGTGCAAGTACAAAGGAATGTGGGAAGTTTACCTTACTAACCTGTTTACTTCTATGGGCTTAAAACTAACTTTCATCCTACTGCGAGTACTTTACTGCCTCCTACTGCGGGAGCGGCCAAGGGGTGGGGGGAGTTCAGTAGAAGTTTATTACCCGCAAATGGTGTTTGCTTTAGGCCTTTAATTTTTACCCTCTAGTGGTGTTTACTCACAACTTTTGTTATTTAGTCTTACTGAATAAATGCAAGCCTGACTAGTGTATCAGGGCCGAGTTGCAACTGTTTACAGAACTTAGCTTGGCTGTAAATTGCTCAGACCCTCAGCTGGACTGGCAGAACAGATTATCTATGTGTCAGTGTACTTTATTCATCGTTTGCCGAATCAGGAGTCTGCAGGAACAGCCCACCACCCCCAGCTATTGCCCCCGAGAAAGGAACGCTGCCTCACTATGTATTTCTCAAGTTGGGAGTCAAACTTCCCATGCTCTCAACTATTAGTGGGATCACATCGTGGATGGCTTCCTGAACAGTGCCTTCATCAGGTGAGAGATGAGCTGTATAGTACACATCATTCTTTATGTGAATGGAGATGTTCTCTCCTTCAGAAATCTTCCTATACCATTTTGTATTCCCAAACTAAGTGATGATAATTCAAGTTTTAAAGAACTGGTATTCAAATTTTCTCTTGTTAAATTCTGCATGTATCTATTGGTCTTCCATCCCCTTTGTACCTACTTATATCACATTGGTGTCTTTTGCCAACATCCTATTACAGATGGAAAGGACCATCCCAGATTTACCTCTATATTAGGTAAGAAAATAACACCATCCACACTGTGACATTCAGATTTATACTCTTGTTCCTTGTGTATCATTTTTTTTCCCAAATGAGCACACAAATTGTGCTATTGAATTGTCGGTGTGAAACTGACTTTAGTCTGGCCCTAAGGTCAGACCATTTGAAAGATCTCAGAAAGGACCCAATTCTTAGATCATAACTTTGAAGACAGTGGTCTTTTCATCATAAAATTCCCCTTTTCCTCTCTCCTCACCTCCTTCTACTTTTGCATATACAAATTTCATCAGCTGCTGCTTTTTAAAATCAGTCAAATCTGGTCTAGAAAGAAAACAACAAATTGAGCCTGAAGCAGATTAAGCCTTTATATCTAACTTCCAAATCACAGGAAATGCAAGGGACTGAAGACCATGTTAAAGGACACTATAAAAATGCAATAGACAAAATGCGTATGTGGGAAATGTCACAGAACAAAAGACCTAGTTTCTTAAACAACAATAACAACAAATTACAAGGATAAAAGGGGAGAAATGGAGGTGAACTTACAGAGTAAGAAGGATTTTGAATATTTTATACTAAATACTATTCAAATATTTGCAAGATATGATCTTTATATCCTGATTCAAACAGGATGGCTGTAAAAAAGAATTGTGAGACAGATAAATTTGAACGCTGCTTGATATGCAATATTAAGAAAATAATATTTGAGGGTAAAAATGCTTTTTGTAATTATGTTTTTTAAAAGCAGACTTATCCTCCAAAAATCCATTCTGATACATTATAAGGGAAATTATACATTTGAAATTTGCGTCATAATGATACTAGTAGGGTGAAAGTGGTAGGATTGGAGAGAAAACAGTATTGTCCATAAATTAATAATTTTGAAGCTGAATGATGGTACAAGAGTGCTTATTAGACTATTCCATATATATATTTACATATATATATTTGAAATTTTCCATATTAAAATGTGTTTAAAAGCCAGCTGAATATTTTACTAACCCGATGATTGAATAAACATCATTTCAACCGGCTGTGTTGATGTAATGTAGACTTGGTCTGAGTAAGGTATTTGATTTATTCTTTCCCTTATTTACCAAGAGTATAAAAACCAAAAAGCCCAGATGTGTAATGCTAATGGAAGCTCTGCAATACCTGCATACCACAGAAGTTATTTGCTTTGTGATACACTACAAAGTGAGTGGAGAAAATGCATAACATTGTTCTTTGATTTGAGCAGTGAAGGCTGCTTTCTTCTCTGTAGCAGGAATTAAGAAAAATGCAACATAATGATCCACCTTGCTTTGAAGTATAATAGCTTTCTGTTGTTACTCAGGCCCCTGTGAGCAAGTGTGATGGATCCTGTGTACTATGAGAAGATAAACTACAGCTAGAATTTATTAGAATACCATCTAAGCTATAGAAATAGAGAATGAGAAGGGATTCAGAGATGACTTCAATAGATTCTGTTACATTTTATGTCTTTTAAAGCAAAACAGGATGAAACTTTAGCATGTTTGTTCTCTGTGTCAGGTATATGTATATTTGTTACATTTTTCTCCATTTTTCCTTTTATGATAAAATATTTTAGCATAAAATATTTAAGGTTTTTCTGAATTTGCTTTGACATGCAGCTTGAGAATTAGAAGAATAAATATAATCAATACAATTTTGCACTCTGGATGGACATCAGAGACAGACTTTTACAGGAATTGTGATTTACAATGTCATGGAAGAGCCTCTTTCCTCTCATTCCCTTCACACCACCCCTGAAAAGAGACCAAAGATGTAATCAGATTAGTAAGTGTTATGTCTTAAAATGCAAACACTGTCAGGAAGTTAAGACACTGGCTGTCACTCAACTCTTTGTGTAATCATCTAAGATGTATTCTTTCTGCGGCCCATCTCATTCATTCCAAACGTGAAGACTATTAACTCCTTAGGAGCTGCAAAACTGATTTTTCATAAACCCATATATACACTAAACATTGTATATAGACTGCATAAATAGTATGTCTCACAAATATATGTGCTGTCATTTTTCAAATATATATAGATAATGTTGGGATTAACAAAATAAAAAATTTTCAAAAACAAATAGAATCCAAAAATCCTTTGGGTCATCATATATTATCTCAATTGATGGGTTAATAAAAGTACAAAACCCATCATGAAGGGTGTCAAAATTTGGAAAGCCCTCCAAATTATCTAAGAGGGCTGTATTTCATTCTTTCTTTGGTCACATAATATTTCATGGCATAGATGAACTGCAGTTTATTTAGTCAGCCTTTCCTGTATTGGTGAGCTTTCTCTGTACCCAATGCTTGGCCAATACTAATAATGGTACAATAAACATCCTTGGACATATGATCTTACAAATGGACACCTTTGTTTATATGAGTTACATTCCAGTAATGGAATTGTAGAATTAAACACGAAGTGTATTTTAGGTTAAAATAGATGTTGCTATATTGCCTTCCGGAAAGGATGTAAGGCTTTGCAATCCCACAATGTATAAAAGAGCCAGGTGCAGTAGCTCATGCTTATAATCCCAGCTACTCAGGAGGCTGAGGTGGGAGGATCCCTCCAAGTCAGGAGTTTGAGATCAGCTTGGACAACATAATGAGACCCCATCTCTAAATAAATAAATAAATAAATAAATAAATAAATAACAAATGAAAATGTACAAGAGAATCCATTTCCCCTATTCCCCACCAGTAATGAGTTTTATAGTTATTTTTAACGTTGTCAATCCAATGGATATAAATGATATTTTGTCATTATTTTCATTTTAATTTTTCTTACTACTTATGAATTCAAGCATCTTTCCATGTTTAGTTGAGTATTAAGTTTTTTTAATTTGAATTGTTTATTCAAACCCTCTCTGCATTTTTCTATTGTGTGTCTTTTTCTGTCACTCTGTAAGTAATCTATATATTACAGAAATGCTTCATATCTGATGTCTCCCTCTCCCACATCTCAAGTCACTTTCTATCATACTGATCTTTTTCATTTTCTCCATAGTAATTACCACTATTTGAAATTATTTTATTAGTCATTTGTTTCTTGTCTGTCTCTCTCACTTTCAATAGAATATAAATTGTATGAAAGCAGCAAATCCTTTCTTCTTCAATATCTCCATCACCTCTGAAAGTGCGTAACACAGGATAGGCCCTGAACAATTTTTGTTGAATAAATAAATGAATTAGTGATGGCAGTTAATTATGCATAGGTTTGTAAAATATAATGCTTGACTCAAGGTACCGGGGATAAATGTCATAACTATGACAACAATATATCCCACATTTTCTGGAATCAGTTTGATTATTCTGTTCTCTTAACTATACTTGCACTTGTGACACCATGTGTTTGACTTGGTTCATACATACATGCATAAATCATGTGTGGACACAGAAGAGAAAGCAATGAATAATTATTGAGGGGCTGTAAGGAATAGGAACAACATCACTAGTGATAGCAAGAGTTTGCCATAAAACCAGGAGGAAAGGCACGAAGGCAGAACAGCTTGGTCAAGAACAAAGAGGTGGGAAATCAAGAGGCATTTATGAGTGAGTAATCTGGTGTCATTAAAGAATGTAATATGTTATTTGAGATAGCAAGAAGAGTGAAATGAATTGTGAAGGGAGAGGTGATGGTGATCAGGTTATAGAACATTTACATGTTAAACTAAGGAGTTTGCTCATCATTTTTTATAGAAAATGTAGAGTCATCAGAAGTATTTTAGCAGGGGAAGTGACATAAATTTATAATACAGAAAGAACACTCTGGTGGCAATGCTATGAATTAATTAGAAGGGAAAGAGAAGATTTTATTAGTAACAGTCCTTCTCACAGCTCTAAAATAACTTGTGCCAAGCTAGTACAAGTATATTTTATGGGCAGCATTTTTAATGGAACTAGCAGAGTCAGCACACATTTCCCAAATCAGATGACAGAATAGACTCTCTAAATTTTATCCGTTAGCTTTTGCTGCCCAGGTTTTTTATGCTAAAGAATCAAAAACATATGAGTTTCATTAATTTCCTCAATAAAAAGGATGCTTAAATTGATAGTTACGTTCTTTTTCTGTCAAACGATATCAGTCTCTAGTATAACCCAATAGTTCTGAAACGCTTTAGAGGAATTTTGTGTGCCAAGTACTGTGCTTGATATTTACCTAGAAATGAGTTTAATTGCTTAGATTAATGTTAGGAAATGTCATTACCTAGATTTAGCCTGTCGCTTGACTTATTCAGGATAGATACATCTAAATGGTAAAGTTATATTTACATTAGGCCAAGATAAGAGGAGATATATTTGACTTCTTTTGTTGGTTTAATAAATGTCAGAGAATACTCTGGCATGAATTTTCCAATCTGGACTAGATATTGATCAACTAAAGTGGTTAATTGGCACATCTCCCTTTGGAGAGGTAGTAGCTCTTATCTTAGGGTATCATCAGGTTCTCCTTAAATAATTTGTTTAAATGGCTCCTCCGACAAACTGAACAAAACTTTATTGAGAGGGTGTAGTATAGTTAAAAGGATATAGGGCTTTGGAGTCAGATATCCCTAAATTCAGATCCCTACTTTCCCACTTACTAGTTGAGTAACATTCATTCAATAAATGGTTGAGAACTATTGTATGCCAATTATTGGTCTAGACACTAGAGATTGAAAGGCTCTGCCTTTAAGAAACCAACAATCTAGAAAGAGAGATAGACAATGAAATAAATAATGTACAATAGAATAATGAACAGTGGTAACACAAACCAATAGGTAATGTGAGAAAGTAGCTAAATGAAAAGGAACCTTGGACCAAAAGATAACAAAGTGTCCAGACATGCCTAAGACTGCTATGTTTGAACATAAAGATAGTAAAGTTTGTTTTATTTATATACAAAACACTGTGTGAACAAACAACTTATCTGTTTATACCACTGTAATTTCTAGCACCTAAGAGAGTACCTGACACATAGTTTGAGCATAATACATATTTGGTGGAAAAACAAGTAAGATAAAAAATGTGTGGGGAAATCATGAGAAATTAAACTAGAGAAACAAGCGAAGAACATATTAGGTTAGGTTTGTATTCCAAGATTTAAAATTATGATTTTTTATTCTGGATCTGAGTATTTTCCAAATTTAGCTAAGAATTCGAATTCATCTGAATTCTGGGTCAGCTGTTAAAAATGTAGGTTCCAGTCCTCTTCCCATAAACAAATCCTAATCTCTGGGAAAGGAGCCTGGAAATGTGTAGTTTATCTAATACTTTTATCTGATTCTAATGATTATGTGAGGAAACCAGATGAGGCAAAGAAGATAAAGGCTTGAACCAAGACAATAGGATTAATAGAGGAAATGAGGAAATCCATAAATTATATCATGTGCTAATTAGGTTAGCCTGTTAAAACTCATTAATCATTGGAGAAAAATAGAGAGGAAGGCACTTATTGTCTGATTTTTGTCCCTGGATTAAGTTGATACCAAGAAATACAGTAAAGAATTCCAAAAGAGAAAATGATTGGGAAGAAAAGGTCATGAATTCTAGAAAAGTCAAATTTGAAGTGCTTATGCTAAAACCAGGGGTGGTTCAAAAGGTAATCTCAAGAGGAAAGGGTAAGCTTGAATTACAGGGGCAGATACCAGCACAAAAAAAAAATGCAATATCTTAATCTGTTCAGATTGCCCCAATAATTCATGTTACGACATTTTGCCTTATGACATATCTCCAATAGTGTACAGGCAAATATTTAGTAACCAACTCTCAGGGAGCGGGGAGAAAGCCCTGATCTGTGGCGTCTGCCAAATTTTGTGATGTAAATACACCCACTATGGTAGACTTCAAGTTACCAAACCCATCACAAAATATGGGTTTGGGAAAAGATGTGCATAATTGTTTCTCGAAAGCCAGAAGAAGGTGATTCCACCACACCATTGCCATATCTGTGTCCCTCAGAAACTCACTTGCAATATCCTTTGGGCCATTCCTCCCTAATGGGTCCATACTCTTGTAAAAAACTTTCCATCCTAGCAATAAACATAATACAAAAAAAAGTCAAGTCCAATATATTTAAATAAAGTGATTCCTTTCCAAACATCTCATCTGTTCTTCCCAAATCCTCCCAGACTGTAGCACTCTTCTCCACGCCAGCAGGCAGTACTAAGCAGCTGGGTAGAATCATTACTCATTTTCCAGATGTATCATAATTTGGTCAGGTCTTGGTCTTTATGAACTCTCTGGCCTTTTCAATCCTCATCAAAGAACTTACTTAAGTGGCAATCTAGATCTACTGACTTAGAGCCCAAGTTCCAAGATGGTTGGATTCTGATGGCCAGTTAGCTGGGTTTACAGTTCCTAGAGTCATCTCATCTGCCTCATTCACATGTGTGTCTTTATTCTGCTGAGGAAGTTCCACATCATTCATTTCCTCTACTATGCAGTCTGGCAAAGGAGGCTTTATAATCACTTCCTGAAGGATGGGGGAGGAAACTTGGATGAGGCAGCAAGAGTACAATACTGCTGGAATTGGTTCACACTTACAAGGAGACTGCAGCTATCTCCAGCATTATCTGGCAGGATGCTCAAAATCAGTCTGATGTTTACCAAAATCTCCTATCACACTACCTCCACACTGCTTGTCTTTAGGACAAAGCTGACGGATTACAATTTGGATTTCTTGATTGCCTTTAAAAAAAAAAAACAAAAAAAAAAAAACTTGGGTGCTTGTTGTGTCATAAACTGCAATGTTTTTAGCACTTTTAAGTTGGCATTCCTTTTTATTGTAATCTGACTTGCACCATTTCCTTTGGGATATCAGCTGTCAGACTAACTCTTGATTCTTTGAAAGTAAAGTGCCGTTTTTTTCTCTAACTATTTTTAAAGTTTTGTCTTTTATTATTGTTTTAGTTGCCTTATAATGATGTATGTAGGTGTGTTTTCTTAGTATTTATCTTGCTTGTGGTTTAAAGTGCTTCTTTAACCTATGGCTTTATTTCTTCTATCAATTTTGAGAAATTCTCAGCCATTATCTCTTCAAATATTGTTTCTGTTCCATTCATTTCCTCCTCCCCATATGTGTGTCTATTTACATTTATGTCAGGCTCTTTAATGCCACACATGTTGCTTATGCACTTTTTATAATTTTCATTTCTTACACCACGCAGCTTATGCATCAACAAATGAGAATAATGACATCAGATTTTGGACTTGCCTTGGTAAATTTTCTTTTTCTGAGATCTCAGCTACTCAACACCTGGCTGCATTGACAGGTCTCCAATGCCCTCAGATTGGTTTTCTTTTGTATCTTATCCAGGTTTCCTAGTTGGTCTCTGAAGAAGGGTTGTGTGGCTGTAAGCTAGTTCATCATAGCCAGAAGTAGAAGTCCAGGACAGAGAAAAGTAGCTGTATTCTGGATATATATGGAAAGTACGCATTGAACATTATATGGAAAGCACACATTGAACATTGAAGGACTTGTTCTTTCATACAAAGTAAGCTGTGAAAGATGAATTAAGTCACACTGAGGCCTTTGGCCTGGGCTACTGGAAGGATTGAGTTGTAATTTATGGACACAGAAAGAGGGCATGAGGAAAAGGCTTGGCAAGGGAATATCAGGAGTGAATTTTGAGATAACTGTTTAAAAAATAAACAACAGAAGGTGTCCAGGAGGCATTAATATATGAATCTGGAGTCCAGAGAAGAGATACAGCCTGGAGATATAAATGTGGAAATCATGGGCATATGGATGATGTTTACAACCAAGAGAGTAGATGAAGTCACCAAATGTAGGAGTGCAGATGAAAAAGAGATAAGATCTAAAGAGTAAGTCCAAGAGAACTAAAATTTATGTAGCTGTCAGAGAGATGAGGAGAAACCACCTAAGGAAAATAGAAAAAGGAGCAGAAGGGAGATAAAACAAAAAACAAAAAACCAAAAAAACAGATTCAGGAAGAGAGATTTTAAAAAAGAATCTACTCCTCTATTTGGATTCCAGGAACGTGATATATGTATAATGTGATATCCTGGAATCCAAATGGAGAAGCTAGTCCAAGAAAAAGACAGTCAATAGTGCATCAAATGCTACTGAAAGATCAAACAAGATGACTGAAAATTGACCACTGAGTTAGAAACATGGGGTCATTGGTGACATTAATGAGAATCATTTCAGCAGAGGGTGGAAGATGTCTGATTACAATGGGTTTTAAAAAAAATCTTTAGTCAATGTATTAGTCTGTTTTCACACTGCTATAAAGAAACACCTGAGACTGGGTAATTTACAAAGGAAAGAAGTTTCATTGACTCACTGTTCTGCATAGCTGGGGAGACCTCAGGAAACTTATAATCATGGCAGAAGGAAAAGAGGCACATCTTACATGGTGGCAGATGAGGGAGAGGGAGCAAGAGCAGGGAAAACTTCCCTATAAAACCATCAGATCTTGTAAGAACTCACTCACTATCATGAGAACAGCATGGGGGGAACCTCCCCCATGATCCATGATCCAATCACCTCCCACTTAGTCCCTCCTTTGACATTTGGGTATTATAGGGATTACAATTCAAGATGTCTTGGGTGGGGACACAAAGCCAAACCATATCAGTCAACTGCATCAGGAAATTATTTCTTGCTGTCTATGTAATTGAAATTTCTAGACAAACAATTCATCTAAAATTCATCTGATTTCCTGGAACAGATTGGCACGATTCATGCATTCTCAAGTCTGGTTATTTGAGTCTTTAAGCATACCTCCTTTACAGTTATCTCTAGGATCTCTTCATGGTTGAAGACCTTTTTTGCACTAAATATAGTTAATAGTCACAAGTAAGTTGTTAAGATTTTGTATACTCTTCACACTCCACAAACCGTCATCTGGAGCGCTGAGGCAATATTGCACAGTGAGGAAAATGTAAGTAACTTCTAGAACCTGAACTCCAACAAATACTTGCCCCTGGAGGCTTTTAGCAGCTGCCTCTGCTTTCTCAGTTCTGGAATTACATTTCCGTGGACGATTCCAGCCAACATTCAGAGACATCCCCACAATGAGAATAGCACACTCAAGAAACACGCACACACACACAAAACTTCTAGTGGCCACTTGTCAAACTATAATATTTTCTGTGCACAAGCTTCAGAACTCAGAACCACACACACACATATACACACAAACAACTTCTAGGGGCCACTTCTCAAACTATAATATTCACTATACAAGCTTCAGAGCTCAGAACCACACAAACACACAAACAACTCTTGTGAACTTTGGAAAGAAAGGGGTACCCTTGACTCTAGCAATTCTGGCATATGTATGTGTCACAATCCTTCCTTCCTCCTCTAGACAAAATTTATTTTCCTAAGACCATTGAATTAGGTTGGTAAACTCATTGATTTATTTTTCTGTTCACCCTTCTTCAGATACCTCCCTTGAAATCTCAGAGGACTCCACCACTGACATAAATTCTCAGAGCACCATCAGCTTTAATCCTCCTTCTAAATATCTCACTCAGTATTTTGAACTCATTCAGAGTTCAAGGTTATTCTGAAGAACAGAATAAGAAACTGACATCTCTGACAACAAAGATACCATTTTAAGTGATTACTCTTCATCATCACAATATACGACGTGGCATATTCTTCAGGATATGCTAACTGCTAGAACTAATGTCCCCCAAATCACAATCACCAAACATTAGCACAGTGTTTTCTTGCTTATGTTAAAAGATAAACTTAGGCATATTAAAAATGTAACAAGTTTGAGCATTAAACAATTCGTGGACTGATCAGCACAGGAAGGCAAGCAGTTCAGCACCCCACTGGTGGGAGGGGCAGGTGAGAGAGGAACCTTTTATGAGATGTTTATGAAAGAAAGACAAAGAAAATATATTTGGTTAGATAAAATGAAATGTTCCTTATTAGAGGTTAGTTGGAGATTTCTGATTGGTAAAGTCTCTAGTTAGAGGTTAGTCGGTTGTTTCTGATTGGTTAAGCTTAAAGTTTATTTTACTGTTTACATTAAATTGGGTTTGGATTTGCTTAAGTAGGTACCCAAGGTCCTGGAGCTGTCTCAGCCTAGATGCCTCTCAGTTAAACATTTTAACACTTATATACCCCAAGATGAACATTCCTGGTCAGGTGGTTCTCCTGGGCACCTCTACACTAAACAAAATCTCAGGAACCCAGGCTGCTTCCATTCTGTGGCTTCAAGGTCCTTCTGACATCTTCAGCCATCCAATAAAGGAAAGAGAGAACAGAGGTTTGCACAAAAGGTTTTGAAGCCAGTCTTCGAAATTGCATATCATCTCCACAACATTTAATTGACTAGAAAGTAGTCGTGTGATTTTTATCCAATTTCAAGGGAGATAGGGAAATGTAGTCTTGTGTGCTCAGGAAGAGGAAATATAATTTCTGAACCTCTAGCCTCTCTCTGCCATAGACCATTCTGACCACCAAATTTTCAGCTCATTCTTTGTCCTATGTGCAAATCACTCATCCACTCATCTATGAAGATGACTCAAAATCACATCCAATCACGACATCTTCATCAGAGTTCAGGATCTCCACATGATGTGCAGTCCTTCCATCAGGGCTGGATATGGCTCCTTGTTTTCTGGTAGCCTATGAATTAAAACATCAGTTATCTGCCTGTAACCACCACCACCCACACAGGTGATATGCAATAGTGGAACAGAAGCAGGACAACAGTAATAAATGCTCCCAGTTACAAATGAAACAAGTGGGAAAAGCCTAGAAGTCAATGATCTACAGCAATTCTCAAGTCCATTTGAGTAGAAAATGTGAAGAGCCCTGACATCGTGATAGGAAAAGTTGTTTGAAAGGGTGTTGCTGATGCTGTCCAGGAGGAAGGTCCTCGTCCAGTTGACATGGTTTGCCTGTGTCCCCACCCAAATATCCCCTTGAATTGTAGCTTCCATAATTCCCGTGTGTTATGGGAGGGACCTGGTGGGAGATAATTTAATCATGGGGTCAGTTTCCCCCGTATTGTTCTCATGGTAGTGAATAAGTCTCACAAGGGCTGATAGTTTTATAAGGGGAAACCCCTTTCGCTTGGCTCTATTCACTCTCTTGCCTGCGACCAATGTAAGATGTGCCTTTCACCTTCTGCCATGATTGTGAGGACTCCCCAGTCATGTGGAACTGTGAGTCCATTAAACCTCTTTTTCTTTATAAATTACCCAGTCTCAGGTATGTCTTTATCAGCAGTGTGAAAACAGACTAACACACCACTCTTCTTTGCAGCTGGCTTCATCCTCTGCAAGCTCCATCTTGTTTGTCCCTTACTCCTCTTGGTCATACATGAAGTGGGAGAGGCAGGGAGAACATGCCTTTTGAGATCCTTGGAAGACAGCCTTATGCTTATGGAATTTTGGAGTTCGAATGGTTGTCTGAACTCTAAAATGGTCAAAACTGGTGTTTGGTGGTTTTTAATTTTGTCTGTTTGTTTAGTTTATGGCTTATTTGTAGACAAAAATTCCTCAAAAACTAATAGGCTTCTGATCAATTTACTTGCAGGTAGTCATGTGTGCCAGAAACCACATTCAAAGATCTTTCCTAGACATAATTCTCAAATATGGCTTATCTCTCTGCTTCTTTGCCACCATACTAGTTAATCTCATTCAATTTAATAGCAGCTACCTTGAGGCTATAACTTCTGAATGGGAATACCTTATCCTGAAACTGATCTTTTTTTGTGTGAATCAGTTTATTCACCTGAAAATGTTTACTAAGCTGTTGGTGGCTAAAGATTTTTTTTCTTTCCTTTTCTTCCCTTTGTGTAGTTTCATTTCTCACTGTTTGCATTCTAGAAACAGCTGACTTTTTCAACATTGCAAAACCTGAATTTCCAGACTCGATTTCCTCCCATTTATACTTGCAAACCAGCCAATTCCTTCCCAAGCTTTTTCGTGGCCAAACACAGCCAATAAAAACCATACACCATTAAAGTTATGCTTCCCATTTCTTTTCCTAGAGTTCAGTTTCAATAGGCACATATTCTACCTTCCAAGTGTTCACAGAAAAAAAGTTTTACCAAATGTTTTGCCACTGCATAAGAAGATCACCATTTTTCCAGTGGTCAGTTTCAGTCTCCTATTGACTGCCACAAATTACTAAGCCAATTCCACATATTATAAATTCTTGTTCAGAAAGCACTCCATGTCAACATACAAACAACTCTATTAGAATAGACTAACTGCTGTAGCAAACATCTCAAAACCTTATTGGCTTAATGAAATAAGATATACTTTTAATTCAAGTTTGATGGTTGTCTTAAGTGGTTCCTCTGCAAACTGTGACTTAATAACCCAAGTGGCTTCTATCTTATGGTTTTGCCATTTCACAAATTCAAGGCAATCCTGGAATAATCTAGTCAGCAGATGAGGGAAATGAGAAGAGTTTAACACAGAAGGTTTTATGATGATGTCTAACATTGATATACATAAATTCTGTATATGTTTCTTTTTCCAGAACCCAATCACATGGTCCTACCACATGATTAGGTATTAGATCCTAACACAATTAGGTGTTAAGAGGTGATTAGGTCCTAATTACCTAACACCTGAAATCTCCAGGAATTAAAGTCTTCCCATGTGTCAAGGAAGAGGAAACAGAATTAATGAGCATCTAGCCACTTTTAGAGAAAAATTCAGCTAGAGCCACAGATTATCCTAATGTCGGCAAGTAAAGATCATCCAGTTCTAAAACATGCAACAGATATGTATGAAAAACCCAGCCAGAGTCCTGAAAATTTACTTTGTTAATATGTTAAGTAAAATGCATTGAGAATTTACTATTTGCCAGGTATTCTTCCAATTGTTTCATAATTATTAAATTATTGTCTTTAAAATAATCCCATAAGGTAGTTGCTATTACTATACCACTGTATAGATGAGAAAACTGAGGCATAAATGGGTTCAAAAACTCATCCAAGATCTCACAGCTAGCAAGTGGCAGAAGCAGAGTTTGATCCCAGGCAATCTGGTTCTAGGGTCCTAGAGTATGGACTCGCCCATTGTATTGTTCACTTTTTCTGATTTCTCCATGAGTTTCTCAAGTGACTAGTTTAGTTACTATTATCTAATGGCATATTCTCTCTTCCCCTCTCCTGCCCAGAGAGGCATTTTCAGTCTTGCCTACTTGTTTCCAACACTTTAGTCGTTCTCTAAAAGTCTACTCTTAATGTATTCCTATACTGTTCTAGAGCTGTATTAGTGAACACTTTGGGAGATTATCATCCAATTTATAGAGTGACAAAGGAAGAGTATAAAGGGCAATTAAGAAATACATTGAAGGGATAGTGAGGAGAACGAGGCAGCCCACATCTCACATATGCAGAGCGTGAGGCAAGAGCACAAACAGAGGCCCACATTCCATATGTCTAACACTTAAAAGTTATACATTAAGCCAGCACGATGTTAAATAAAATATACTTAATCCTCCTACCACGAAAAATATAATATCTTGGAATGCCAGGCTGAATACAGAATTACAGAACTCAAAATTTCATGCCTGAATGTGTTAGCATGGGAAGGAGCTAGCTTCTGATCCTCTGCCTTCCTTCTCCCTCCTGTGGGTCCATCCTATACCACAAAAGGCCTCTCACACATATGGGAAGACGTCTCAGTGTGCACATTTGAGCTCTGTCCACACCACCGCAGCAAATAGCCACTCCTAGGTCTTCCATTGTGAGGGTAATTCCAGAGAAGAGGTAGGGACTGGAAACCAGGCTGGCTGTTTCATCGGAAATTTCAGGTTCCTGGCTATACATAATATAAGTCTGGGTGGAAAGGGAGATAAGTTCTGAGTGGGCACATTTACTTGGCCCCCAGAATTCTCACACTGTGGGAAAGGTCATATGAGGCCCAGAGCTGGACTCTCTGAAGAATGGAACTGAAACTCCTGACTTTCCCTTCTGACCATAAGGGAGTAACAGATCAGATTTGCCCTCCAGCCTCCAGCAGCCGACTTGAATTACAAATATTGTTAAAGACAGTTCTTCAGATATAAGAAAAATAATAACAGATGATAATTTAAAACAATGTAAAGAATTAAGAATTCAGAAGTGATAAATATGTGGCAAAATATAGAATGTGTTTTTCTCATTTTTAACCTCATTGAACTATAACTGATCATTTAAAGATGTTCTCTGAAAACACTAATCTACCAAAATATGGAGTGGATAATATTATTATTCAAGTAGCGTTTAAAACAAAATGTATTTATCAGACATAAAGAGAAACATTTCATAGTAATAAAGGCACTACTTCATCCAGAGTACATAACAATTGTAAACTTTTACACACCTAATAACAGACCTTCAAAATACATGAACCAAAATTGATAGGATTAAAAGACGAAACAAAGAAACTGACAATAGAATTGAAATGGGAAATAAACAAATTATGATTGTAGTAGGAGATTGCAGCACTCCTCTAGCAGTAATTGACGGACAGGCAGATGGAAAATCAGCAAGAATATAATGCCCTTGAATAATCATTTCAAACAATTTAACCTAATTGACATTTATGAAACACTTCACATAATAGCAGCAGAATACATATTCTTTTTCGGTGAATGTAGTACATTTACCAAAATAGATCATATGCTAAGTCATAAAACAAGTCTCAAAAAATGTAAAGGAATTAAAACCATACAAGGTATGTTCTCTGACCATAACAAAATTAAACTAAAAATAACTAACAGATATCTGGAAAATTCCTCCAATACTTGGAAATTAAACAACACATCTCTAAATAACATATGGATCAATAAAAAAATTATAAGAGAAATTAGAAAATATTTTAAGCTGAATGAAAATGCAAATACAACATATCAAAATTTGTAAGATGCAATTAAAGCATATTTAGAGAGAACTTTTAGCATTACATGGTTATATTAGAAAAGAATAGAAGTGGCAAATCAATGATCTGAGATTCCACTTTTAAAAACTAGAAAAAGAAGAGCAAATCAAACTCAAGTAAATTGATGGAACAGAATAGAGGCCAGAAATAGACCCACACGTTCTTTATCAACTAATTTTTGACAACGGTGCCAAGATGACTCAAATCATAAAGGAGATAGTCTTTTCACCAAGTGGAACTTGAACAATTAGACACACACACAAAAAAATTAACCTTGATCCTTACCACCCCGGTGTATAAAACTTAACCTGAAGTGAATCATAGATCTAAATATTAGAGTTAAAACTATAAAACTGCTAGAAGAAAATGTAGAAGAAAATCTTATATCCGGAATGTTTAAGGTCTCTTAACAAATTGGTAAAACTAAGAAAACAACCCAGTTTTTAAAATGGGCAAAAGATTTGAACAGACACATCACCAAGAAACAATGACAAACATACACATGAAAGGGTTCTCAACTTCATTACTCATCAAGAAAATGAAAATAAAAACCACAGAGTTATCACTGCGCGTTCTCTGGAATGGTGGAAATTTAAAAGACTGAGTACTACATGCTGGCAAGAATGTGAAGCTATGAGAACTCTCATAGATTTTTGTTGGAAATACAAAATGGTATAACCACTTGGAAAACATTTTGGCATTTTCTTATACAATAAAGCATCCAATTAGTATGACACCCCCAAATACCACTTCTGGGTATTTACTGTGGATAAATAAAAACACATGTCCACACAAAGACTTGTATTCAAATGTTTATAGCAGTTTTATGAATAATAGTTCAAAACTGAAAACAGCACAAATGGCCATTACCTGGACCTCAGATGATAACCATATACTGTAATACTTAGTTATAAAAAGGGAGAAACTACTGATATGGAACAACATAGATGAATTCCAACAGCACTCTGCTCTGTGAAAGAAGTCAGACACCAAAGCCTGGCTACGGTATAGTTGTCATTTATACACAATTTTAGAAAAGGTAAAATTATAATGACAGAAGAAAGATTAATATTTGCCAAGAATCAGGAGTAGAGGGAGAAGATTGATTCCAAGAAGCACGAGGACGGTTTTTGGGGTGGTAGACATGTTCTATATCAGGATTATGGTGGTGGTTTCGCGACTGTAGAAATTTACCAAATTGTAGAAATTTACCATGTATCTGTAAAAACTTACCAAATTGGACTCTGATAATTAATGAATGTTATATTATGAATGTTAAACCTCAGTACAACTGATGTTTTTTCGTTGTTGTTGTTGTTTTTGTTTGTTTGTTTTGTTTTTTGTGAGACGGAGTCTGGCTCTGTCACCCAGGCTGGAGTGCAGTGGCGCAATCTCGGCTCACTGCAACCTCCACCTCCCAGTTCACACCATTCTCCTGCCTCAGCCTCCTGAGTAGCTGGGACAACAGGCGCCCGCCACCACGCCTGGCTAGTTTTTTGTATTTTTAGTAGAGACGGGGTTTCATCGTGTTAGCCAGGATGGTCTCAATCTCCTGACCTCGTGATCCGCCCACCTCGACCTCCCAAAGTGCTGGGATTACAGACATGAGCCACCGCGCCCGGCCAGTACAACTGATTTTACAGAGTGTGAACCCTAGAGCAGGGATCCCTTTTGCCTGAGTATAAAGGCAGAAATGAAGATAAAAAAAGAATAAGCCAAAGAAACTGAAAACGTTTAATTTATAAGGTGAATAGAGACTCTGGTCATTATATTAGTAGTAGCCAACAATCACCACCATGTATCAGCAACATCTCATATTTAATGGTGGTTCTTATGTGCTAGACACTCTTCTAAACTTCTTGAATTAACTCTCTTAATTTGGATAACAATCCTGGTAGTAAGGCAAGCCTTTTAGTGAGGACATGGTTAGCACTGAATGCTGCATACAGAGGAGGACGAGAGTGGCATTGGTTTTTGTTTGTTTGTTTTGTTTTGTTTTAAGTTCTGGGATACATCTGCAGAACGAGCTGGTTTGTTACATAGATATACATGTGCCATGGTGGTTTGCTGCACCTATCAATCTGTCATCTAGATTTTAAGCCCTGCATGCCTTAGGTTGTTGTGGCATTGTTTTACGCTAAAGCATGTGCATAGCAATTAGAAGGATGGGTTAAAGCTGCATTGCTATAGGTTAACCATGAATTAGGAGAATTGAAGAAGCAGAAACAAAGAATGTAGACTGTTCCTTTAAGAACTTGGCTGTCTGTGAAGAAAAGAAGTGATATCGGATTATAGTAAAAGGAAAATTTGTGTTTTTAGGATCTGACATTTTTAACATGTTTATAGAATAAGAGAAAGGAGCCAGAAAAGATATAGATTCTATAGATTCTAAAAATATAAGTGGTTGGGGAGATACTTTGAGAAAAAGGAGAACTTGGGTTCTTTACCTCTTGGAGTCTCACATATTTTCATTCTATAAAAATAAAAATCATAATCCCAACTACAAAAATTTCCATGAGAATTACATGAAATAAAATATGCATTCTTGCCACTGTAGTTATTTTACTTCCTTTTTCATTTATTATTATACTACTTGCTCTGTAAAGTCCAAACGAGTTACAAGAAGTTAACTTGCTATAATATCATCTTTCTAGGGTTTTCCATGAATCCTATTTAAAAGGGCGGGGGCAGAAAGAACTCAAGAAGTTTCATATAAGTTATAATAGATATCAATGGCCACATCCACATGCTGAATAGGAAATGAAGCACAGGAATAAATGTGATACTATTTGGAAATAGACAGGAAGAGAGGATGAAAGACTGAAATAAGAAAACACATTAACCCCAAGGAAAAATTTTATTGAGTACTTTGCCATTGGAGTAAAATAACCAGCACTTTTTATCTCAGATGATTGCAGCATTAAACTAACCAGACAAAAATGTTTATAAGCACCCTTGATTGCCTTCCATAAGTGGCATTAGTAATGTAGATCAACAAAACAGATGAACTACGTGGGATTAACTGAACTATAAAAGTAGGGGTAAGAATGAATATTGAATTTTTATTTTTTAAACTATAATAATCACCCAAGGGACACATAAAGGCAGTCAGGAAATGTCAAAGATAAAAATGTTAATTAGAACATTTGGTTTCTTCTTAAAGCAAGCTGCAGTGTTGTCCTTTTTTTGACATTTGGAAGCTTTAAATTCTTCTCTGCCAACTCACCCTTGACTCATATACTCTTTCCTTTAAGAAAAAACAAAATCAGTGAAGATATTTACTCTTGGAGTTCATAAATTATGACCTCACTGGAGAGGTAGGTATCATGGAATCAAATAGCAATTCAAAGGTAAAATCTGTAGAAATATATTGCTAACATCCTGGAGAATATTCCGTATCCCTCAGAGTAATATGCAGGAAGTCACTTTACTGTTCTCTGTGCTATCTATATTAGCATTTAGGTAAGAAAGGAAACCAGAGTTGGTGGAATGAGAGTGTGCTTTAGGGAAGCATAGAGCGAGCATATTTCAGAGAATGGAGAGCTCTGCATGAATCCCATGCGTAAGCAACATTACATGCTCCTCACACATAGAAAGCACACATACATATAGACACATGTATGTGTCTGTGTTTGGCATGTGCACAAGAATCTTTTGAAGAGCTGGTTAAAAATACAGATTCCTAGCCAGACACAGTGGCTCCTGCCTTTAATCAAGCACTTTGGGAGGCCGAGGCAGGTGGATCCCTTGAGGCCAAGAGTTCAAGACAAGCTGGCCAACAGGGCAAAACCTCATCTGTACTAAAAATACAAAAATTAGCCAGGCGTGGTGGTGGGCACCTGTAATCCCAGCTACTTGGGAGGCTGAGACAGGAGACTCGCTTGAACCTGGGAGGCAGAGGTTGCAGTGAGCTGAGATTGTGCCATTGCGCTCCAGTCCAGGCAACAAAAGTGAAACTTCATCTCAAAAAAAAAAAAAAAAAAAGCCAGGTGTGGTGGTACACACCTGTAATCCCAGCTACTCCAGTGGCTGAGGCATAAGTATCGCTTAAACCTGGGAGGCAGAGGTTGCAGTGAGCCGAGATTTTGCCACTGCACTCCAGCCTGAGCAACAGAGTGAGTGTCTCTCTCTCTCTCTCTCTCTCTCTCTCTCTCTCTCTGTCTCTCTCTCTCTCTCGCTATATATATATATATATATATATATATATATATATATATATATTCCAGCCGCACACAACCCAACTCCCCACTCTATCCACTTTTGTTAAGTCTAGGGTTATACTCAGGAGTATGCATTTTTAACCATCACTCCCAAGTAATTTTTATGCAGGAAGTCTGAAGACCTTACTTATAAAAACACTTTTATAGAGAAATTTTTAAGTTGTTCACACAGAGGAAAAGAATGCTACTGTAATTAGTAGCTTTAGCTAAGCTGCCCTTGCCTTAAGAAGAGTAAGAAAACCTAAGTGATCAGATCTGGAGCTCTGGATTCCTTTAGGTGACACAGTCATTCGGTAATGAGAGGTCACACTGAATATGCAGACTCATCCTCTACAGAAGTAATGCATTGATTTATATGCACATTCAGAGTAAAATACCCATCTATGCATAATTTGGCACTTTCTATTGCTTCTGTGCTAGAGATGCAAAGCTACAGGAGACAGCACTCAGAAGGTCCTGGCTTCTATGTTTCTTGATCAGTTTCATCTCTAGTAGCCTTCACCTTAACTACACTTTATTATTCCACTCCTACATGACTACATCCTATATAATTTAGCTTCACTTAAAACTGCTGACTGGGGGTGGTGGCTCACGCCTCTAATCCCAGCACTTTGGGAGCCGAGGCGGGTGGATCACCTGAGGTCAGCAGTCCAAGACCAGCCTGGCCAACATGGTGAAACACCGTCTCTACTAAAAACACAAAAAATTAGCTGGGTGTGGTGGCGGGCACCTGTAATCCCAGCTACTCAGGAGGCTGAGGCAGGAGAATCGCATGAACCCGGGACGGGGAGGTTGCAATGAGCAGAGATCGTGCCATTGCACTCCAGCCCGGGTGACAAGAGTGAAACTCCATCTCAAAAAAAAAAGAAAAAAAAAAAAACTATTGAAACTCTGAAATATTTCTATCATATATTCTCCCCAGTAACCACAAAGACTTATCCTTCCAAGCTGGGCTTCGCCAAGACCTCTGTTCCTTGGTTCACCTCCCTTTGCCAGGGTCCTCCTGCCTTCTTTACTGGTTCATTTGGATTTCATCATCTTAACAATTTTCTTGGCACTAAAAGCCACTTTCAGGGGTGATATCTGTTCTCCCCCAAGTATAAAATGACGGTCCTCTAGTCTCGTGACTGGGTCTTTAACATCTCCCATCAATATTTACACTTGTACGATTCTTCCTCATCAACCTTGAGTATGTGTCTTCTGTCCCACAAGACTCATTTTTCTCTTCTGCTTCAGCAACAAATTTCTTGAAACAGTTGCTACTCTTACTTTCTATGCTTTCTAAGTTAATATTCCCTTTTCAGTTGACTGCTCCTACCACCACCACCACCACCAAATCCCATCTATTGAAACTACTTTGAAAGTCACTAATCACCTTATTGCTGAATCCAGGATGCACAGTTTTGTCCTTTTCTCTCTTGACCTGCTGGTAGTACTTGACTCAGTTGGCTTCCCTCCTCAAAAACTCCCTTCCCTGGACTTCCATGATACTGTACAAGCTGCTGCATCTGTGTTACGGCCGACTTCTATTCTTTGCTGAAGTCTTTTTTTTTTTCTTTTTTTCTTTTCTTTCTTTTTTTTTTTTTAAGACAGAGCCTCACTCTATCGCCCAGGCTGGAGTGCAGCAGGAGCGATCTTGGCTCACTGCAACTTCCATCTCCCAGGTTCCAGCAATTATCGTGCCTCAGCCTCTGGAGTAGCTGAGATTATATGTGCATGCACCCACACCCGGCTAATTTTTGTATTTTTAGTAGAGACGGGGGTTTCACCACGTTGGCCAGGCTGGTCTCGAACTCCTGGCCTCAAGTGATTCACCCAATTCAGCCTCCCAAAGGGCTGGGATTACAGGCGTGAGCCACTGTGCCCTGCCTGCTCATCTCTTAAATGAGAGTACTCTAATTTCTTTTCTAGAATTTCTCTTCTTTTAATTTACATATATATTTCTGAGGAAATTCCATCTACTTCCATGTCTTTAAATATTATATACAATCTGATGAATAATACCAAGATATACAGATGGCAAACAAGCATATGAAAACATGCACAACAGTATATGTCATTTTGCAAATTATAGCAACAGTGAAATACCACTACACACCTATTGAAATGGCCACAATCCAAAACACTGAAAACACCACTACACACCTATTGAAATGGCCACAATCCAAAACACTGAAAACACCAAACTGCTCACAAAGATCTAGGGGAATAGAAACTCTCATTCATTGCTGGTGGGAATGCAAAATGGTACAGCCACTTTGGAACACAGATTGCTAGTTTCTTACAAGGCTAAACATAGGTGTATTATATGATCTGGCAATCACACTCCTTACCCAAATGAGCTAAAGATTTATATACAAACAAAAACTTTCATAGGAGTGTTTATAGCAATATCATTCATAATCACTAAAAATTGAAAGCAAGCAAAATGTCCTTCAATAGGTAAATGGATAAAATGCGATATATTCATATAACGAAATATTATTAAGTGTTTAAAAAAAGAGCCAAGGGAATATGGGAAATCTCTGTGCTTTCTGCTTACTTTTGCTGTGAACTTAAAACTGCTTTAAAAAAAATAAAATAAAATCTATTTTAAAAATTGAGCTATCAAGCCACCAAAAGACTTAGAGTTACATTAAGTACAAATCACCTAGTTAAAGAAGCCAGCTGAAAAAGTACTATGTACTGTAGATTCTAACCCTATTACATTCTGGAAAGGTAAAAAACTAAGTAAAAACAGCATTGGTTTCAGGGGTAAGAGGAAGGGAAAAAATAAGTGGAGCACAGGAGATTTTTAGGGCAGTGAAACTATTGTGTATAATACTATAATGGTAAACGCATGGCATTATATATATGTCAAAACCCAGAGAATTCTGCAACACAAATAGCAAACCTTAATGCAAACTATGGACTTCAGGCAATAATAATGTATCAACAGTGGTTCATCAGTTATAACAAACGTACTGCACTAATGCAAGATGTTGATAACAGGGGAAACTCTGTGTACCTGATATGGGGGGAAGGTCTATGGGACTCTGTACAATTTTTCTGCAAACTTGAAACTGCCTTAAAAAATAAAGCCTACTTAGAAAATAACAAATTGGTTTTTTAAAAGTCTATTTTAAAAATCTATCCACATTTTTCCACTGCGTTTTTCATACACTTGTTCAGGCCACATCCACATTTGCCTTTAATTTACTATTACCACCTCCTATTCATCTTTAAATTCTCCCTCTAATCTATACATTACACAGAGTTCACTCTGCAGCAAGTGTGATATTTTATAACTATATAACTATATAAAAATAATCAACAACCCCATCAAAAAGTGGGCAAAGGACATTAACAGACACTTCTCAAAAGAAGACATGTATGTGGCCAACAAACATATAAAAAAAAGTTCAACATCACTGATCATTAGAGAAATGCAAATCAAAACCACAATGAGATACTATCTCACGGCAGTCAGAATGGTAATTATTAAAAAGTCAGAAAACAATAGATTCTGGTGAGGCTGTGTAGAGATAGGAACGCTTTTACACTGTTGGTGGGAGTGTAAATTAGTTCAACCATTATAGACAGTGTGGCGACTCCCCAAGGATCTAGAACCAGAAATACCATTTGACTCAGCAATCCTATTGCTGGGTATATACCCAGAGAAATATAAATCATTCTATTATAAAGATGCATGTACGTGTGTGTTCACTGCAGCACTATTCACAATAACAAAGACATGGAATCAACCCAAATGCCCATCAATGATAGACTGGATAAAGAAAATGTGGTACATATACACCATGGAATACCATGCAGCCATAAAAAGTAACGAGATTGCTTTCTTTGCAAGGACATGGATGAAGCTGGAAGCCATAATCCTCGCAAACTAACACAGGAACAGAAAACCAAACACAGCATATTTTTACTCGTAAGTGGGAGGTGAACAATGAGAACACATGAACACAGGGAGTGGAACAACACACACCAGGACCTGTCAGTGGGGTGAGCGGAGGGAGAGCATCAGGATAAATAGCTAATGCATGTGGGGTTTAATACCTAGGTGATGGGTTGATAGGCGCAGCAAACCACCATGGCACACGTTTACCTATGTAACAAACCTGCACGTTCTGCACATGTATCCCAGAACTTAAAATAAAATTTTTTTTTTTTGTCTTTTTTTTTTTTTTTTTTTTTTTTGAGACGGAGTCTCGCTCTGTCGCCCAGGCTGGAGTGCAGTGGCGCGATCTCGGCTCACTGCAAGCTCCGCCTCCCGGGTTCACGCCATTCTCCTGCCTCAGCCTCCCGAGTAGCTGGGACTACAGGCGCCCACAACCGCGCCCGGCTAATTTTTTTTTTTTTGTATTTTTAGTAGAGACGGGGTTTCACCGTGGTCTCGATCTCCTGACCTTGTGATCCGCCCGCCTCGGCCTCCCAAAGTGCTGGGATTACAGGCGTGAGCCACCGCGCCCGGCTAAAATAAAATTTTTTAAAAATAATAATCATAATCATGTTTCTCTTTAGCTTTGAATACTTCAGTTGTTTCCTATTGCCTTCAGAATATGATTGTGAATCCTTAACATGGATCATTAGTGTCTTATGACCTCTCTCGCCTCTCAACTCCCCACAAAACCTGCCCCCTCCTCTGCTGAATTGCCTGCAAATTCCCAAGCCTGCTCTGTTTTTACTCCTCTCGACCTTGCTCATATAAATCCTGTTCTTTTTCTAGTCTCACCTTAAACATCTTTTCCTCTAAGAAACCATCCCAGTTTGGCCAAAAATAAGTCCTGATAACCTTCAAGTTTAAAAACAGAATTTTATGAATTTCCAATTTATACATCCAATAACTCACTTGATTGCATTTTAGTAAGACCCTGAGAAATGCATTCCAGCCTAGACTCTGGCTTTAATGGGTAAAACAAAAGCATCTGAGAACAAAAAGAAAAAAAATTCCCATCAGCCATATGTGCGTGATTGGCTTTCCAAGTGCAAATGTATCTGGACTGGATATCAGCCTGGATCCAAATGAGGACTCCCAGGCCCTGATCCCACGTCACAACCAAAACAAAGTTAAAGTGACCCCTGGGAAATTGACAGGTCATCACAGCTGTTCTGGAGTGCATGCGGGCAGATTACTCTAGGTGATAGTGGTGATTGCTCTGGAGTCTTAAATATTATTTTAAAAAAAACAGTCCAGCTGCAAAGGAAGAGTCACTTGGGCCTAAAAGGAAGAGGTGAAGGGTCAAAGCCAAGGTGAAGGTCTGAATTAAAAACATGCTTGGTCCTCAAAGCTACAAGACAGGAGAAGAGGCAAACGTTTTCTCAAATACTGAAGCCTAAAAGTGTAAACAATGACTATGCATTTTCCTCCTTTTCTCAAACAAAATTCAATAAAGTGACGAGCACCTCTGCTAGAAGTGGTGATAATTGCATCCAATCATCTTTAAGCAACTGGACTTGGCTTTGTCAAAAATGTGTAAATGGCAGGCTCAGATTTTAATTCTTTGAAACACAGGTTGAGAGGCAGAGATCCAGATGGGGGAAGGAAAAGGGAAAGTGTAAACTGGAGAGTGTCAGGCAATGCTGGGAACAAGAGAAGGTGATAATAGTCCTACACCTCAGCCTCCCCAAACACCCAGGGTGGCCTTAAGCTGAGGGAGATGGAGGGGGTGGGACTGTTGTACAAGGGACCACAGCCAGCATTCACTTCTACAGCTGCCTGGACACTTAGTTAATCTGCCCTCTGCCTTAGACCCTCCAATACAAGTGATTGCTGCACTCCCCTTGGAGTGCTGGTGCATACGTTTCGTTTATTCATTCATTCATGCACCATTCATTCAACAAATATTCACTGAAACCAGGCACTGGAGATACAGTGACAAATGAGACAGACAAAATCCTTGATCTCACTGAGCTAACATTCTGGTTGGAGAGAGAGACAATAAGTAGATAAACAAATGCATATGCAAAATAGTGTCAGAGAGTGATAAGTATAATGCAGGGAAAAAAAAAGCCTAGATTAAGAGAATAGAGGGACGGCATTAAGAAAAAAATAGTAAATGCATGCTGGGCTTAATACCTAGGTGATGGGTTGATAAGTGTGGCAAACCACCATGGCACACATTCACCTATGTAATAAACCTGCATATCCTGCATATGTACTCCGGAACTTAAAATTAAAATTAAAAAAAAAAAAAAAGTTCTTTAAGAGAATAGAGGGACCAAGGGTGATGTTTTAGTAAAGTGACCCAAAAAGTCCTCTTGACGGTAACATTGAAGTGGAGGCTTACAGGAACTGAGTGAGTAAGTTAGATGAGCGTCTGTAGCAAACAGTTCCAGGCAGGTGCACAGGCCCAAAGTGGAACAGGCTCAGGGACACTTCAAGAAAGAGCCATAAATAAGGTAAAGAGGGGATATTGGTCATCAGGGAATCTTAGCCAGGCCACAGCCTTGTTGACTTTTATTCTCAGTGTGATGGGAGTCCCTAGAGGATTGGGTGCAGGGAAGCAAATTTAACAGGTTTATTTGTTTGCAGTAAAAGCTACACACAATCTTCCATCTTAACAATTTTTAAGTGCACAGTTCAGTGGCATTAAATGCATTGCTGTTGTCCTGCTATCACTATCATCCTGCCACAGAGCTCTTTTCATCTTGCAAATCTGAAACTGTACCCATTAAACAATCCCTGCGTGCCTGCTTTTCACAGCTTCTGGAACCCACCATTCTCCTTTCTGTTTCTACTCATTGGACAACTCTAGGAACCTCACAGAAGTGGAATCATACAGTCTTTGTCCTTTGGTGACTGGCTTATTTCACTTAGTATAATGTCTTCAAGGCTTATCCACATTGTAGCATATGCCAGAATTTCTTTCCTTTTTAAGGCTGAATAATATTCCATTGTATAAATATACAGTTGTTCCTCAGTATCCGTGAGAGATTGATTCCAGAAACCCCGTTGAATACTAAAATCCAAGGATGCTCAAGTCCCTGATATAAAGTGACATAGTATTTGCATATCACCTACATACATCCTCCCATATATTTTTAATGATCTCTAGAATATTTATAATTCTTAATACAATGTAAGTGGTATGTAAATAGTTGTTACCTCATATTGTTTAAGGAATAATGACAAGAAAAAAAGTCTTTACCTATTCAATATGAACACATTTTTTTCCCAAAATATATTTAATCCATGGTTGGTTGATTCCATGAATGAATAACTCACTGATTCAAAGAGCCAACTGTACCACTTTTTGTTTTTCCATTCATTCATTCATTGTTGCACCCTTGGTTTATGTCCATTTTTTGGTTATTGTGAATAATGCCGCTATGAACACAGGTATACAAATCTCTCTCTGATACCCTGCTTTCAATTCTTTGGAGTAAATACCCAAAAGTGAAATTGTTAGAATGTATGGTAATTTCGTTTTTAATGTTTGAGGAAATGCCCTATCATTTTCCATAGCTGCTGCACCATTTTACATGATTGAGTTTATATTTTTGAAGAAACACCCTGGCTACTTAGTGGAAATGGAATCAGGGAGCACAGTTAGAGGCTACCCCAGTATTTCAGGCAGTCAGTGCAATGTTGATGACAATGTCCCACTGGCTGAAAGCTCAGGAAACTGATGATGGTGATGCTGGGCTTGGTTTAGGCCACCAGGCCTACAGCAATAGGAGCACAGCAAGATTTGTGGAGGACTAGATGACTCCATCCACAGTCTCTTCTCAGTCAATAATCTCTATGGGAATTTTGCTGAATTTGACTAGAGACTGAGGTATGGGTGATACTACATACAACATCTCACACACATACATCTAGCTAAAGAAAGCTGGGAAACAAGGCAGGCACTTCTTTTGGAAACCAATTCCCAAAGGAAGACTGAACACTAAGAACCCCAGAAAGGCACCACTCTTCACCAGGGTTCAGCTATCCCTTCTGCCATAAATATGACTTCAGGAATAGATTAAGGAATGCAGGTTTGTTCTGTTTAAGAGCAAACTGCCACATCTTGTTTTTATGCACAGGGACCTGGAAAGGTTTGGAGATATGAGAGGGGATGGGCTGTGATTTCTCAACTTCACGGTTTTTTCTAACAGTGTTCAGTTATTTTATTTTTGAGGCAAACCAGCGTACCTTTTGTTCAATAGATCAAAATGTTCATTATAATTGTTTTGTTAATAATGACATTTAACAAATAGTTTCTGTTTCACCTTTTTAGGATATGATCTACAAATCCTTCCCAGGACCTAAAGAGTTTTTGAACTTTTAAAGTGACAAACTTTTATCTCAAATTGCCAGGCTAAAAACACCTCAGATAATAAGCGTGTGTTTATTTTAACACAGTAACCTATTCCACACTAAAGAGTTCAGTATGAACAGCCAGAGGATTCAAGACTTGATGAAAAATAAGACAAGTCTAATTCCCTGCTAGCCAATTAGCAGTGTTTCATTAGCAGAGCATTAATATTCCACCCATCTAGAAGAGTCTTTCAACCAAAAACCACAGTCACATTGCTGATTGTCTACTGAAATCCACTTTCCCGCCAGATTACACACAATCCCAGAGGCTCAGAAGACAGACGGTGCACACGGAACTCTCAAGAAAAAGTTAACAGGGATAAGTAAATATATAAGTGGTCATGAGGGAAAAAACTAGGACCTGTAAGGTTTTGGGGAGCATTTCCTCACCTAAGTGTTTGTTTTTCATCACACAATATTTTATAGCATATTCATGCTTTTCCAGGATTGTCTTATATAACAATAACAATAATCATTTGCATTTAAGTGTTTAGTTTATACAATGGTTTTATTATACAGTATTTTTTTTAAAAACCCAAAACTTCTTTCAGTTTATTCAAAACAAAAATACACATAGAATTATGAAAATATAGCTTTACTATTTACACCACGCAGGTAGATGCTGCTGTTGAAAGGCTTACAAACTGGTTTTCAGGTTTTTAAAGCTCATCTCTATCCCTGAATATAGTATGCCTATATTCACAGGGTGTTAATTTCTGGAAGGAGCTCTCAGGTGGACAGCTTGTTATATCTTGGGCTTGCTCTCCTGGGGTGATATCTGTTGGGTCAGGTCCATGATGGAATTCTCTGTGCAGTTTTCCAGAATGTAAGTCAGATACGAATTGCTTGAGTTTTCCAGGAATTAATACATCTTCAAAGTCTCCAAACACATACATATGCCTAAAGCTGTCAATAGCGATTACAGGACAATCTGCTGGAGTTTTCTCCAGCATTTAAAGTTGAGAAGATCTCTATGAGGTAGATGAACCCAATTCCATATGTGAGAAGTTCAGGTGTCTTACTTAATTAAAGTGCACACCTCTTTGACTTACACCTTGTACAGCAAACACTCATGAGTGTTGGGGGACACTCATGTAAATGATTTTGGTTTGCTGTTGGGAACACGGAAAGAATGATTTTAAAATAAAGACTATTTTTTTTACAAAAAGAAAGAATGGGTGAGCATATTGTAACTTGGGGGTGTGGTGGCTGCCCAGGTTCTATGGTTGCACACCATAATAGTTTTTGCTCATGCTCAGACATTAGATGGCCCTAGCGTCTTAACCCAAATTTTCCCTTGATGTACTCTGTAATCTCAGGGAAGCTAAATAATCTAAGCCTCAGTTTTACCGACATGTAATGTGGGGAAAGTAATACCATCTCCCTCTTGGGGGTCATGAAAACTGAATGTCGTACTCTACATCGGTGCCTGGCACACAGTAGGTATCAATGAGAGGAGGCTACTGTGATGATTCTCGTCCATAGCTCCCAGAACCACAGAGAATACAGCCTTTGGGGTGGGGGGCAGTCACAGGTGGAGCTGCTGAGTTTGAGTTTAGGAGTCTACTTACTGCTGCTTAATAGGCATCAAGGGCTTGGAATACAGAACAGGGCCGTGCCAACGAAACAAGTTGAGATAGCTCAGAGAATGGAGTTTCTTCTTTTTCTGGCCTTGTAAAAGCTGCTGTTGGCAAATACCTTTCTGAGTTCCTACGAAATTCTCCACTTAGTTGTTTCCCTGTGACTCACTATTAGTGAAATGCTGCCTATTTATTTATTTATTATTTATTTATTCATTTTAGAGATGGAGTCTTGCTCTGTTGCCCAGGCTGGAGTGCAGTGGCACAATCATAGCTCACTGCAGCCCCAAACTCTTGGACTCAAGGAATCCTCCTGCCTCTGCCTCCTGAGCAACTGGGACTACAGGTGCACACCATCACGCCTAGCTAATTTGTTTTTAATTTTTATCTTTTTACAGACAGGGTCTCGCTATGTTGCCTAGGCTGGTCTTGAACTCCTAGACTCAAGCAATCCTCTCACCTCAGCCTCCCAAAGTGCTGAAATGTTCATTAAGAAGAGAATATTATTTTTTGACTACTTGGTTTCCCAATCTATTTTTAGAACTGAAGCCCTCTTTCAGGTTCTCTTAATTCAAATTTTATTTGATCAGTTTTTTCAATCACCTCTCTTATTTAAAAACGTCATATATAACCTATAGTTTATTTTTAATTGTAATAATTTCAAATACATTTTATCTTGAAACTTTGACATTCTTTGACTTTTTTATATCTAGTAGCTACATTTCATAAACACCAGGTACCCAATAAATGTTGATCATGAATCAATGTGAGGTACACAAAGGTGTAGAGAAGTTGAAGTTTCAAATTACTAGCCAAGAAATTTATGCTGCCCCATGGAATTGAAACATCTACCTGTGAGTTGTCAAGAATGGTATAAAGTTTTACCTTTAGGAACATTGAATATAGTCCCATGATGGCTGGGCCTTTTATTTTTATTTTATTTTATTATTTCATTGAGACAGAGTCTCACTCTGTCACCCAGGCTGGAGTGCAGTGGCATGATCTTGGCTCACTGCCACCTCCACCTCCTAGATTCAAGCAATTCTTGTGCCTCAGCCTCCTGAGTAACTGGGATACAGGCATGCACCACCACACCTGGCTAATTTTTATTTTATTTTTTTGTAAAGACATGGTTTTGGTATGTTGCCCAGGCTGGTCTTGAACTCCTGGTCTCAAGCAATCCTCCTGCCTCAGCCTCCCAAAATGGTGGGATTACAGACATGAGCCACATTGCCTGGTTGGTTGAGACTCTTAAGCAAACCCCACTGCAGAGAAATACTTTCTATTTCCCTTTTTCTCAGCCTTCCCCCATCCCCTTCCTCCACTACAATACATATCACTGAGAGAACATATTCATATAAGTAATACTGGTGTACTGCCAAAATAGTTTTTGTTGGAGCCTTTCAAATAGCACCCTTCTCTGCACAAATTCTGAACCAACTGAAGAATAAGACAGAGACAGGCAGATGGAAGGCCAAAGTGTCACATGTACTACTGATTGCACAGATGCCACTAGCTTCCCCATCTGTTCTCTCTCTTTGGGATCACATTTCCAAGGCTCCCTTGAAGTTACGTGAGTCCACATGGCTGTGTTCCCTGCAATGGAATGCAAGTGGCTATGACATCTCCATTTCCATGCATCCTTCCATTCATGATGCTTCACTATCTTTTGCCTTTCTGGTGAACAGGAATGGATATTCAGGGAAACCCTGAAAGTTACACGTTGAAGAGAGCAGAGCAGAATGACTGCATGGAGGAGTGCGGTCCCACTTACCTGAACACCACCTTGGACTGCGATGAGACAAAGAAATAAGCTTCCTCCCCTTTGGTGACCAGATTTGTCAGTGTCTCCTATTGTCATAGCTTAACCTAACTTAATTCATGATAAGGCTGATGTTGGAGACAGTGTCTTACATCTGTGTGTAGGCAAATCTTAGCATCAGGCAGACTTCTCCATCCAGCCCCTCTGACCAGGGTTTCCTCATGTCCTCCCTGCTCCTCATCCCCCAGGGCTGGCAGGATCCCAGCAGAAAGCTTGCGCCAATGACCCTCCTGTGATTATAAATAACTTTCTGGATAGCTGGTTCTGGAAAACACTTTGGGTAGTTTTTTATGGAAGAGTGCGAGGAATAGGATTGGGAAGTGGAGATAAAAGGGAATACATAAATAAAAGAAGAAGAAATCGGGAAATAACCTCCTTCTGTATTAGCCTGGAATCTAACCCTGGTCCACAACCAACTCTACTTCTCTTTCATGAGCTAAATTTTGGCATCCTGTCCACATGCTCCCCTGAATCCAATCTTCGCGTGCTTAGATTGGTTTTTCTTTCCCATCTCAGCCCACACAACTGGGAGCTCTGCAGAAGCAGAAGTCTGCCAAAAACAATAGTTTTCCTAAATATTCAAAAACAGGGAATTGTTATATAAATTATTAAGTATCTGGTCAGTGAAGTATTATTCCATCACTAAACATGATAAACATGAAGACTTTGTAACAACATAGAAAACGTCTCCAAAATCATGTTACTGAAGAGAAAAGCAAATCATCAAATTGCACATGCAAGGTTGCCACAACATAAAACAATGTACACATGGGAAGAAAGCTTTGGATGAAACACGGAGTAAATAAGGCAATGATTGGGTTAGAATATTGTGCTAAAAATATTATTATTGTTTAATTAAACTTATTTTGTTTAAATGATAAAAGAAACAGTTTTTTGCTGTCCCTACTCAACGATGCTACAAAGGGGTAGTACTCCTACCCCTCCTTACCATCCCTGGGAATCACCCCAGTTGAGAGCAGAGACACCTGGCAGAGCTCCGAGAGGGGCCTGACTCCAGACACCTCGTGGTCTGCACCAGTTCAGAATCTGAACACAAAGCCTGCTGGTACTTCCATATGTCCTTGCTTTATTTTTAAGGCTTTTAAGATTCTAAGCATTTTGATGGTGCTGTTGTCTCCCTTAGTAACTAGACACCCAAATAGAAATACTCCTAGCCTCCCTCCTCTCTGATGATCATGGTTAATGTGACATTGTTATAGAGGGCTAATGGAAAATCTATGTCCTTAGATCATTTGAACAGATCAATATAACTCTCTGCTGACAAAATTTATGAATGTGGGATTTGCATTCCTTTCACTGTTCAGGAAGGTATTTATAACAGGGTCAACTTTTAGCTATTTTTGTCATCTTGAAATCTACATAACGAATGCATATGTGAAAAGCATTCAATGCCAGTAGGATGCAAATTAATGCACACTGCACATATTTCTTACTTCAAAACATTTCATATCTCAGAAAGCTTAGTAGTTTATCACTGTCCTTCCCATCTCTATCCCAGCAGCTGTGTCCTCTTGGTTGAAGGCAAAAGACAATGTGCAGTTGTCATTCATGCGTACCAAGCCCTTGTCTTGGCCTCCCCAGTGTGAAATCTATGAGGGAAACTTTCCATAGATATGAACCCCTGGCTCCAGGCTTTGCAGAATGCCCACAGAGTTCAAGCAGCTTCAGATAAGGCCCTCAGACAAAGGAGAGAAATCACCCTGGGAGCAAATTAGACAGAAGGATAGAGAATATGACAGCTGAACAAACCGTAGGTATTCTTGCTCAGGGGGATGAGATTTGAAAAAAAACATAAGCAGCCACTGGATGAGATTAATAAATTTTTGACTAGGGAATTTGACCCTAAAACTCATTTCTCAGTTCAGTGGGGACAGGAACAAATCACAGGCAGCTGACAGATGCATGCAACATACTGTGAGGCCGGGTGCAGAGAAGCAAGGCCTGCCCCAGGCAGCAGTCTCCTCTGTGGTCTCCCACTCAGTCCCTGATCAGGGTTAGCCAGAGTTGGTCTTGGCCGTGGAAAACCATATCACCCCTTTCCCAACCTCCCTTCTCACCTCCAGCCCTCTTTTTCCATCTTGCCCCATGTCAAATACAATTGCCTACGTTTCTATTCCCTTCTGTGTCTTCTGCAGAACTTTCTTTTTCCCCTGTATTATTACTTATCACACTTTCTAGTAATTATTTGTTGTGCTTGTTTCCACCGTTATGCTTTGAGTATTCCTTGTGGACAATGTCTTTTTCCTATCTCTGTATCTCTGTATCCACCGTGCCTAGAAATGGGCCTAGCACCTAGTAGGTGTTCAATAATCTTTTGTCATATTAATATTGACTTTCTAACCTCGAGACAACCAGAGTGCTCTCTTTCTAGACTGGAAGGCCTATGAGGAGAGAAAAGGGCTTTGTTGTTCACCACTCTTATTCAGTCCTCAGCAAAAAGAAGTACACATTAAGGATATATTGAAAATCAAATTATTCTTTACAATACTCTTTCCAGAAATGTCTACCTTCCATGGCCTCTTCATGGATACTTCTCCAGAAATACTAGGTGAGACAGAGGAAGAGCTATAATGTTGTTCACCGTAAGAAATAATCTTTGTAATTACCCTCTGCTATAGTGCTGATTCTATGTGGCATGCTCTGGAATTTGAACAGCAAACACAGGACTCAGTGTCAGTCCCATCACACTATAGCCTCCTAGATGTGCTTATACAAATGATGGGGGAGGTATAAACACATCTAGGAGGCTACAGCGTGACATGGGGCATGATACTGAGTCAAATAATAATGGATGCTATTGAATCTGAACACCTCTGTGCCAAGCAAAGATGAAGATGTTCCCTATGAGCTAGAATAGTGATGTAGTTTGGCAGTGTCCCCACCCAAATCTCAATTTCAATTGTAATAATCCCCACTTGTCAAGAGTGGAGCCAGATGGAGGTAACTGAATCATGGGGGAGGTTCCCCCATACTGTTCTTGTGGTAGTGAATAAGTCTCATGATATCTGATGGTTTTATAAAAGAGAGTTGCCCTTGCACACGCTCTCTTGCCTGACGCCATGTAAGATGTGCCTTTTTTCTCCTTTGCCTTCTACCATGATTGTGAGGCCTTCTCAGCCATGTGGAACGGAATGCATTAAATCTCTTTCCTTTACAAATTACACAGTCTTGGGTATGTCTTCATTAGCAGCGCTAGAACAGACTAATACAAACAGGGTAGAAAGTTTTAACATGAGCCTTAAGCTGCATTTTCCATGTAACCATCACACCAAAGGCCTTTTTTTTTTTAGTTGAAATGGAAACTTCTTATTTTATACTTGGAAATGCAGCATTGTCTTCTGAATTCATTAAAATTGTGTAGTGATACTTCTAGTTCAAGGTATAAGAATGTAATAAGAAAAGGTTTCTCCCTTCCTCTCATGTTAACGAATTTGAAAATATAAAAATCCATACTGAAAAATCAAAAGCCTTCTAATAAAACTCTGATTCCACCAAAGACATATTGTTGAGACATTTTGAAATGATATGAGAATTAACACCACAGGCCAGGCGCAGTGGCTCACGTCTGTAATCCCAGCACTTTGGGAGGCTGAGGCAGGTGGATCACTTGAGGCCAGAAGTTTGAGGCTAGCCTGGTCAACATGGTGAAATCCCGTCTCTACTAAAAGTATAAAAAATTAGCTGGGCATGGTGGCACACACCTGTAATCCCAGCTACTTGGGAGGCTGAGGCACAAGAATTGCTTGAACCAAGGAGGCGGAGGTTGCAATGAGCCAAGATTGTGCCACTGCATTCCAGCCTGGGCAATAGAGCAAGAATCTGTCTCAAAAGAAAAAAAGACAGAGAGAGAGAGAGAGAGAAAATTAATGCCATGATGTTTGCCTCTTTTCAGAATTCCAGTGTTTTTGCTGTGTTTATGTGTTAAATTCAAACAAGCTCTTTGTATGCTATTTAAGTGGGTAAAAAAGGAAACTTTGACCAAGAAAGCAAGTCTTATTAGTATAAGGTCACAAATCTTAAACAGGATATTTTAGAGAGATGAAGTGTCTTGACTCAGTTGAAACTTGGACAAAGAGGCAAGTAGTGAGTTATGAAAAAGTCCTAGTATGTTAAAAAATAAGTGGTCTTAAAATTCACGGATAGACCTTGAAGAAACTAAAAGGCTTTGGACTAATCACTGTTTTTCTTTCCAACAAATGTGTATCAGTATTTTAATAGTTCTTCAACTAAAGTGTTTTATAGAAATATTGCAAAGTTCAGAAGAGCCAACAAAAGCTGGGCAATTAAAGGAAAAAATAAGGGTTTCAGATTCTTGAAAATTTGGGTTCACTCGTAAGGTAACTAGTTGTCCTGGTTTGCATGGAACTGAGGGATTTCCCAGGATGCAGGACATTCAAGGCTAAATCCAGGATGGTCCTAGGCAAATTGGGACAGCTGATCATCCTAATTTCTAGTTCTAGAACTTTCTAGCCAAAGGAACTCATTCCAAATACTACCCCAAATTCTAGTTTCCTCCTCTCTAAAATGGGAATCATGGGTTGTTGTGAAAACTTAAGATAAAAGTACAGTTCCTGAGATGTTCAAATTGTATTTGGCAATCAGTTCTAATGGTAGAAATATTAAGTAAGATTAAAATCTCACCCAAACTCTATATTTGACCTTCTTTTACCCATCAGACAAAGAGTTTGCATTATTTTACCATATTCTTCTTCATGTAGCCAAGTATACTCTTCAAATTTTCAATTCAATGGGGTTGTGAAAAACTGTAAATCTTCCCAAATGTCGAGAATCTGAATAGAGCCTTTGATTTATTTTAAGCTTCTTTAGAAAACTGATTTTATGTCAATTCCAAAAGAAGTAAGTTTTCCCTCTTTCTGAAACTCCAGACATTCTGAGAACTCTTCAATGAGCCTGAAGCCATCTAACACTTGGGCAGGTTGGAAGCCATCTTTGATGATAGTGAGCTACTAACAAATCTAGATGGATGTCAATATCCAAAGACTGCTATGGGCAGGGGGCATTGCTGTGAGCCACCAAAGATTCTGTCCCATGCATGTTTGAGTTGTAAAAACAAAGCAAAGTCCTTTGGGTCAATATGAGATGCTGGAAAGTGGGTCCATCTCGGAAAGGAACTCTCAGGAATTATGTGAAGTGTCTTGGCTCCTGTTGACTGTCTGGGATCAGGGACAGATTGCTGTCTCAATAAGGTATTGGAGTGGAAATCAGAAAAAAAATTCTAGGCTCAAGATGGTCAAGTATACCAGGTTAAATAATAGTGACAATCTTCCCAATCAGACCAAATATCAAAAACAAAAGCAGAAAAATAATTGCCACCTACTCCCTACTGGGCAAAGTAGTTGCTGAAGTGAGGCTTCCATTTGGTTTTTTTATCTGGCCAGAATTGAGCTAGGAAGGAGCAAGTTGTTGCTGCTGACAGCAAAGGAGGGTTGAGGCAGACAGGGACTAATATCATGGTACCAGGTGGTTTCTGAAATTTGATGTTTTTCAAAAGATGTTCCTTAAAACTGAATGTGAATATCATTAGTTATTGTTTAATTAAATAGTGAATTTGTCAGAGGTGTATAAAGCTGCATTTCTTTTTCTTTTTCTTTTTTTAAGATGGAGTCTTGCTCTGCCACCCAGGCTGGAGTGCAGTGGCGTGATCTCAGCTCACTGCAACCTCTGTCTCCGGGGTTCAAGTGATTCTCCTGCCTCAGCCTCCTGAGTAGCTTGGATTACAGGCATGGGCCACCATGCCTGGCTAATTTTTGTATTTTTAGTAGAGACTGGGTTTCATTATGTTGGCCAGGCTGGCCTCGAACTCCTGACCTCAGGTGATCCGCCCACCTTGGCCTCCCAAAGTGCTAGGATTACAGGCATGAGCCACCACACCCAGCCTAAAGCCAGCCGCATTTCTAATAAAATTTTCATTTTTTTGTGTTGTATAAAAATTGTGCTGTTTAATTAACCTCACCATGCATCTGAGCAAACAAGATGGAAGAAGAAACTGCTAAGTTCCTTCCCCTGTGCCTCTCCACTATAAATCATGTCTGACGTGATAGACATGAAGAGGATCATGAGAGCTGGCCAACCTTTAAAAATTACATACTGACAATGAAATTACAATGATCTCAGTAAGAAGCAAGGATAGAATATCACTAAAGAGGTTAACGTCCTTGAATAGGGAAGTCTCTAGAAACTCAAACATCAAGAGATAAAGAGAAGGCTGAGGGGAAATAGCATACAACGAGAAAAAGAGAGGAAGAAAGAAAAGAGAAGGAGTTGGCTTGAATCTCTAAGCATAATATTAAAATACCTAAAACTCTCAAAGAGCTAAGAAATGTGAAGCATGCTAAGACAGCAAACACACATTTTGGAAAGTAAATATGTATTTTGCAAGTAAAAATGTATTTGTCAGGTGCCTGGGCTACTGATGTAATGTTAACAGGTGACAGGGAGATAGAAAGGAACTCAATTTGGATTTTGCATTGGTCTGCTTTGTCAACAAGCATGATTTTAATTCTTAAAAGGGTAGAATAAATATTGATAGATGTGTAAGGTCTAATAAAGCAGCAGCTAGCCTCTCTGAAGTGGTTTGGTTCCCTGGCTGTATAAACACACATCCATGGTGGAGTGTGCTTCGAGAATGTGCAGTACTTTGTGGGATTGTGGAGACTGGATAAATGTGTTCCCACTTATCTAAAAAAGATGCAGATGGATCCTGTCATTTATGAACTAGTGAGCTTGACACCAAATCCAGGCAAATCTCTGGGATGGAATATTAATAGGTTGATTTGTGAGCACGTACAAGGGGAAGTGGTGAACACTAGCAGACACCACGGGACCCATAAAGAACAAATCATGCCAAACTGGTTATACACACACACACAGAGACACACAATCTCTAGAATAGTGAAAATAAATGCTTCAGATGAATCTGGATTGCAGAAAAGTCTATGACAAGGTCTTTCATGACATTCCTATGGAAGAAGTGGAAATATAAACGGAAAGAGAAAACAAAGGTAAACTCCCATTTGGTGATTATTACATCTGGCATCTCGCCAAAAGACTACAAAAATTAATGCATTTTGTCTGCACTGGGAAGGTTTTTTTCAAAGTTAAATTAATAACAAATGATATCATTTCAATCAGATGTGTAAACTACATGGAAAAGGGAGGAATACCTAATATATTGAATAGAAAATTGTTAAATTGTTTTGGGGGGGTAAGTAACTGGAAGTCATAGTACTTTCTGAGAAAAAGTATCTTACTGTGTTACTTGGTTTGTTCAGCACAATTAAACAAGTGGCACCAGATATAAATATGTGAGGAAAAAATTATGAGTTAAATCTGGAGAAAATTCTACGAATTTAACTTATTCTGTGAATTGATAAGAAAGCATATCAATTAATTTTTGAAGTGTAGATTGAAGAACTCCAGGTTCACTTGGAGCGTAGTCTGAAAAGCATTGTATTGTACTAGGTACTCAGATTTATTTTTCTGGAATCAAGATTTTTTAAAGAATGAGAAAAATTGATTGATATTTAAATAAGATACAGTTCTACACTAAGAAGCATCCAATTATAGAAGGATGAGGTATGTCTGAACAGCAACATGGAAAGGTTCCTGGATTTTCACTAAGTGTAAAACATTCATACTAACGTTGTGAAAGAGAGGCCAGAATTTAAATGTGAATTTAGGCTCTGTTAAAGAGGTATGTTAACTCGTGAAACAAAAGGCATGAAGGTACCTTCAACTCTATGCTGATTTGTGTTTTTCTGAGAACCACACACTATAAGGGATATTGACAAGCTGGAGTACATACCGTAGAGAACATTCAGGATGGCAAAGCCATAAAATAATTATGTCATATGAGGAATAGATGCAGGGACTAGAATTGCTTAGCAGGAAGAGAGAAGTTGCAGGAAGACTATTGTCTTCAATTTCTCTGGATGTGGGCTAATACACCTATAACCAGTGGGGCTGGGAAAGAGTAGTGTTGAGTGAAGCCCAGAGCCAGTGTGGAATAATCTCAAGGGTGACTGCTGTCAGAGTCAGAACAATTTTTTTTCATTTTTTTACTTTTTCGATTTCCATTCTTATTTTAGATTCAGGGGGTACGTGGGTATATTTGTTACAAGGGTCTATTGCATGATGCTAAGGTTTGGGTAGTGTTTTTTGTTTGTTTTTTGTTTTAAGTTTTCAAAGTCCAAGGTTGCAATTCTTTAAAGGAAAGGGGTGATGGAGCCATGGCACAAAGCCAAAATAATCAGAGAGAACTGGGAAGCCAATGAGCAAGGTATTGCAGACACTCCAACAATTAGGAGTGATGGGAAGGGGTAGGGTAAGACAGAGGAATTATTGAGTCACTGGATGGTAGTGGCTTTCCTTATGACCCCTCCTGGCCATAGGCCTGCCTTGTGCATTTTAAGGTACTAAAACTGGAAGCACCCATCAACCCAACCTCCCATACAAGTGAGAAGAAGATAAGGAGCTCGGTATCCATGGTTTCAGCATGTAGAACAGATGATTGAATTTTAAAGTCTTGTACCAGGAGGGAATTGATTTTTAATTCAGAATATGTTGCCAAAAAGAGACTCAAGTTCAGATCACCAAAAGAAAAGTCAGAACCAAAATTCAGAATCAAAAACAGGAAGGGAATCCAGAAATGGGAATGTGCAGAAAGGATAATGGTGAGCAGAGAGAATGAAGGGAACTAAGCTTGGAAGATGAGAAATCACAGTGCCAATGCCCACAGTGGACTTTTATGTAATTTTCCCATCACTTAAGTGGAAATGCCATGTGAATTTTGAGGAACAAAAATTCTCAGGATAGAGATTGTTCTGGGGAGACTCTCTTTTGGAACTACCCATTTCAAGGAGAAGGCACCAACCCTACAACTGTAGCTGCTTGGCACATACTGTTTGGTAAAATTTAACCACATGAGGAAAGCAACCAAGCTGAGCTGGGACAGACTAACCTTGTTGTATGTATCCCAGCAGCTTTGAGTTGGCATGGTCAAAGCACTTCCACCAAGAAAGGCAAGATCTTCTCAAGGTAATGTCCCCAAAATTAATGTAAAATAATTTTTGGTTATTTTTACTCCTGTAGAGTAGAATTAACTTTGGCTGAGAGGAGCTGAGTGGTAGGCTCAGGCCTCAAAGTCATTGCAAAAAGTTCTGCCCAGTGGAATATTGTCCCTTTTATTATAACTGGTATGGCTATTGGCCAGGTTTAGATAGAACCAGTCAAGTCAGAAATGAACAACACCTTTGGCCTCAGAAAGAACATGGCTATGTGAAATAGATACGTTTCTTCTTTTCCTTCTTGAAATTATTAAGCCTATTTCTGGTGTAACAGTGAGGAATAAATCACCAGTAGTATCTGGCCATCTTTGATCATTCTAGAGAACCGAGTCTTACAACAAAATCATTCACATCTTATCTGATCTCAAGAAGTTGCCTTTCCTGCACACAGTATCATATTTATGGGCTTCCAAACTCATATCTCTTGGGGTTTTCTCAGAGAAATGGCCACTGCAAGCTTCCAAATTTGTTCAAGGAATTATTTAATATGATATCCCAATAGATAAGAAACTTTCTGCCCAGGAGGTCCATGTAGGATCAGATTCACAATCACAGACAGATGTGAAAGCACAACACAAGCTGAAGAGCATTATTATTTGTTCCTCTACCTCAGAAAGCTTTTTACCTTTCATTCTCCCTAATCTATAGGAGACGGTGGGTACATAAAACACCAATTCCTTTCACAGTTGTTCACCATGGTACTAGACCAGAAGACGGAAAATCAGCAAGAAAAGGTAGTGGTCTCAAATGATTAAGACTTATTTATTAATAGAGGACCTTGTTTGGAACACAGAGAGGGAGTATTATGCTAGGCCGGTACACAAGTACCAGTTAAGAATCACTAACACAGCTGTACCTTTACTGCTTCCTGATTTAAGAAAAAAAAAAAAATACCTGCTAGTAGATGGTCAATCTGGATTGCCAGAGAAAGACATGACACAATAGACTGTGAGAGAGATCTCCTCAGGCAGGCTGAAAGGAACAGAGGTAGTGCTGGTGGTAGGACTCTGGAAAGCATGGATCTTGGTAAGAGAGACATCCTAGTTTCCAGTCAGAAGAGGCTTGATCCTCAGAATTTGCCTGAAAATTTAGGATTTTCATGTTTGACCTGGATATCAGTGCCAATTCTCCAGGGATGCAGAACACGCCCCTCACCTTCCTGGCTGGTGAGCAGGGTACATTGGGATATGAATTGAACTTTGCTGGCAGCCTGGTGGTGTTTAGCAGTGATGATTACATCTGGCATCTCATGTGCTTATGAGCAAAATGCTTGTTCATAGGGCTTGCTCTCACAGTCTTACTCAAAGAGACCAGAGGTTTGGGTCTGCTGGACAATTTGTAAGACTGCACCCTCAGGTTCTTGAAAAATTGAACCCACAAGATATGCCTGTTTATCCGAATCACAGAGCTATAAGAAAGGGCTGCTGGCTCCCAACTATATCTTTTACACATGGATGATAGTATTGGCCTCATGTTGGTGGTCAATCTATGTACCTCCTCCTGCACAGAATTGCAAGACAGTGCCTACCTTGTCATCTGGGAGTGACTTACGTGCTTGTGTGAATGTCACTTGAAGGAAATTTGCTGAAGGGCTAAGCAGGCACTATCATGAGAAAAGTTCAAGATTAGATGGTCTCCAAAAGTTTTCATAATGTTAACATCTATTTACTTTCATATCTGAATTTGAAAAACAATGCTTATTAACACAAATATATTTGTCTCAAGTTGGTAAAATTTTAGGCATTCTAATAAAGTGAAGGAGGAATTGATTAATTTTTAGGCATAGTAGAGCAATAATCTGCCCAGAAGTTGACTGTTGTTTTGAATGTTTGCACACATGTGTACATATGCACGTATGCACGTCTGTGTGCATACACACACACACTTAAAAATAGCCACACTGTGTTTGTATAGGATATACAGAATGATGTTTCTATTCTGTCCTTTGCCCAAATGGGTGAGCTTTTAGTAACAAAAGGAATGATTCTGGTTCTTAGCCTTGGAGATAACGGGGAAGTGCCTTGGCAAAAGATAAAAGGGAAAGAAAACTTTTGTTCTTCTAGATCAATTATACTCAAACAGGCATACAACAAAATCACCAGGGAAACATAATAAAAATACAGATTTCAGAGCTCCTTCCTAACGTATTTCTGAGTCTCCAGCTAACATGTATCATTATAGGCCTGTAGAGAACTCTCTATTCCAATGGTTCTCAAACTTGAGCATGCATCAGAATCCCCTGGAGTGCTTGTTAAGCACAGCTTGCTGGACCCCACCCCCAGTTTCTGGTTCGGTAGATCTGAAGTGAAGTTCAAAAATTTGTATTTCTAACAAGTTCCCAGGGGGTGCTCACAGTGTTGGTCTGAGGACCACATTTTGAGAACCATTACTCCATTGAGATCATGAACCAGCTCTTCCACTTTCTGACTAGATGCTACGGGATTAGGTCCCCGATTCAATGGGTGTCAGAGACTTAAATTTTTATCAAATCACGTAAGTGTTTCCTATCCAAGTGTTACTTTGAGAATGCCAATGTAGGCTCCTTGATCTTTGGTTCTATTTTTAATATTAACTTCTGGTTATAGCCTTTAGATCCTTGGGATGCCCAAGATGATTCAATAGCAGAGGCCCATCCCAGATGATTCCTACTGTCTTGAAATCCTGCTAAAATCTGACTTCCTCCCTGCTTACTTGCAATTGGCATATCACATGCCTAGACTGACCAATGAATATACTGATTCCACAGTTACCATGAACTAGATCTAACTAAAGAAACCAATTGGAGTCTCTGCTGGCATGACACCGGCTTTGATTTCAGGACCGATTCTTGGTGGCAGGCTTATGATCACTGGACACTAGTAATGACGAAGCCCTCAGTGAGCACAATCTACTAGCTGTGCTGGGGACTCACTGCAACTGACCCAGAAGGTATCTCTTTAAAAGTAGCAGGGTCTGGCTGGGCAGGCTGTCTCACCTCTGTAATCCCAGCACTTTGAAAGGCCAAGGTGAGCAGATCACTTGAGCTCAGGAGTTCGAGACTATCCTGGAGAACATGGCAAAACGCTGTCTCTACTAAAACTACAAAAATCAGCTGAACATGGTGGCTCATGCCTGTAATACCAGCTGCTGTGGTGGCTTAGGCATGAGAATCACTTCAACCCGGGAGGCAGAGGTTGCAGTGAGCCAAGGTTGCACCACTGCACTCCAGCCTGGATAACAGAGCAAGGCTCTGTCTCATAAAAAAAAAAACAAAAAAAGAGTAGCAGGATCTTTTCTTGTTTACATGCCAGGTGGGTGGCCCATATTTCTTCATTTCTCACCTGCAAGGCATCACCCATCCAACTGTGTGACCTATGGCTGGGCACATGCACATCCACCTGGTGTCCTTTGTGGGAAAAAACAGGACATGTGATAGTGGGAACTCTGTCGAGGAGAGCAGGGGCTGCAGGAAGAGCAGGAGATGCGGCTCTGGTACAAGCCCACAAGACTCTGAGTGACAGGTTCACTGGTGGAGAGCTGAGCCACTGGGGTAACAGTGGTTGAATGAACGGGTCATCTTCTGGTGTAGGTCTTCCTACATTTGTCCTCTAAAGTAAAAAGTTGCTATTTCCATTCTCTACATAATGTGGATTAGTCCTATCCCTTCAACACTCTCCCTAGCTCACTCCTTTGGCCAATGGGACACATTTTCAAAGCAGAGGGCATCAAGTAAGTGATTTTATCTGATGTCATGCAATAATTAACATCATGATATAACCAGGCTAACCAGCCATCCTCTGCTAACCTAAAATCACAAGGAAAGAACATATGAAACATTCATAAGCCCGTTCAATGGTTTCATAAACTTACCTGCTCTCTCCTCTAAAAAGGAAGCACAGAGTTTGAATCCTGGCTCTGCCACTTGCTAGTTAGTTATGACTTTGGGTGAGTTGAACTTCTTTGAGCCTCAATCTCCTTGTCAAACAAATAAAAAAATAATGTTAGTGCCTACTGCATAGGATATTGCAAGGATTAAATGAGATAATACATGCAAAGCACCAATAATAGTTCCTGCCACTTAGTAACCACTCAGCAAATAGAAGATATTATTTATTGACTTGAAATTTTCTATAAATGGCATTGCTTTCCAGAAGACTTTTTCTAAATCATTACCAGGGACCTCCAGGAAGGAAGAGCTTGTGGGTGACTCAGTAAATGTCTGACATTGATGTATAACAATATTAAGCAACTTGCTGCTAAATCAAGAGATGCAAAGTGGAAAAATTATGCTGCCTAATTTTAATCACTTAAATACAAACAGAAGTATCTGTGCCTCTTCTGAATTCTAGAAAATTGGAAAACCCCGATGACCAGACACAACCAAAGGTAGAAGTGACTCATCTGGAAGTCTGGGAATTCTCTCAGTGTGGGATCTTCTGGGAAGACCTGGATATTCCCAGCCTTCCATACATAGGGGCTTTCCTTACCCCCGGCCTGTTTGTAGAAATTAAACTGCAGTTTTGCCTTTTCAGCTGCTACCATTGTATCCCTCCAAAATTTCTACTGGAGGTCTGATAGCAACCATGTACCAAACTTGTAAGTGACACTATGATGTCATCTCCAGGTATACCCAAACACCATCACAAGCATCTTGATTGCAGGAAGTAATTGATTTTGACTATGCATACAAATAAACATTCCCCTTTCAAGCAACACTATGGGTAATAATCTTTTTTCTCAGTTAATATTATCACTAAGTTCTAGTTACCTGGTTCTGCTTTGGACCAATCTGAGGGTCTTCATTTACATATGAATAAGTGTAAGCTATCTTGTTAGAGCAGTCTTGCTACATGCCTCTCAGAAGACAATAGACTGTCTACTAGTAAGCTACAGGGCCTGCAAATTATTGGAAGGTTACGTTGGATAGGAACAATAGCAGCCTGTCTCCTCCTGCAAAATTTCTGGTGAATTGACATCATCTGAATGTTCTCAGTCAGGTATCTGTAGACAACCCATAGAACCTAAGGCATTATTGTATTAATTATCTGGGATTCAGCCAATTTGAAATAATCTTAGCATTGCCACTTTTGTCCATATTTTTCTGCTGACATGAGCCTTTTAGGTTTCATCTTTTATCTTTGCACTTTTATACACGTTGGAGTATGTGGCTTTGGAGGAATTAGTTATATTGTAAAGGAACTGCCATTATAGATTTTGCTCATTTTGATAGTACAAAGCCACGCCCCTTAAATCATTTTCCTATCAGGTACCTAATTTCTTGTACTAATCACTGACTCATGAACAATACTGCCACCCTCTGGGAGTCCTGGGAAATGCCTTTCAATGTCAAAAATTGTTAGCATTGGTATGAGACTGGGGTACCCAGAAGAAACAAATGAAACAATATTTGTTTGAGTTGCAAGCTGGGGAAGAAAGGACTATGTTGTTGAGATGTCCCAACAATTGTGACAAGGGAATTTTAGTTGTTTTAACAAAAGCTAAATGAAAGCAGGCATTTTATGAGAGTTCTTGGGGGTTTCCATGAGAGTGGGATCAATGCACCCTCTCCAAATACTTGAGAAGCGACTCACAGATGAAATGTCAGCCGGCCACAGTTTATTCATTGTGTGCTACCCTCGCCTGAGATGCATGCTGCACTGCGGAAGTCCCTTTTGTCACTATGCTCATTTTGAGAGCCCTCCCTCCCCGGTTTTCTTTTGTGGTTGAATGTCATCAGTGTTCTGATGGCCCCGTGTTGGTGTGTGATCAAAAGACATTTTGAACCCACTCGGTTGGGTTGCAAATTAATATTGAAGCTCAGAGAAGCCTAGAAGAAAAACCCTATCATGATTGTTCAGAAAACAATCATAATATTCAAAATCTGGAAGAAGGGCTCCTCTCTTTGATTTCTGAGCAGCTCAAGGCTCCAACACCCAAACCTATATAGTGGGCACTCTTTCTGCTCAGCTTTCTGCTGGATGAGATGACATCCACTAAGCAAGGTGAGCCAGTTTCCATGTTGTAAGAGGAGCAGGCACAACAGAAGTGCTAGTGACCTGTCCTGGACAGCAGGTCCCTAGCAATCGCCCTTGCCATGCTCAGTCGACTCCCCCTTCTTTCCTCTAGGATGAAAAGCATGAATAAAATGCAAAAGCAAGGTCAGCGCGACCCATACGCAGCCAGAGGAACCTGCCTGCCAGGCTCCCCTCAAATCAAAAACACTTTTTCTGCCTTCAGTTCTATGCCTGCAATGTCATCGAGAAAATGAGCTTTTATTTTTACCACTTATTTACATGGTTTTCAAAGACTTTGTTTATCAAACTGGGCTTGAGTAGTAATACTTCCTTCTTTTATACATCTAAGACTAATAAAAATGCCAAGCAACTCTTCTGTTTCGTTTAGCTCATTCTGGCATTACCATAGGTAAACATATGTTCTCCTTTGTTTTTTTGGTTTTCAAACTGCCTTTATGAAGCCCTAGAAGTCCAAGAATCCAGACTGCTATAAACTACTAAGGGTCATTTTAGCTTGTCATGATCACTAATTAGAACTGTTTTTGGTTTTGGTTTTTTGTTTGTTTGTTTGTTTTCTTTTGAGACAGCATCTCTGTCATCTACGCTGGAATGCAGCAGCACACTCATAGCTCACTGCAGCCTCGACCTCCTGGGCTCAAGTCATCCTTCCACCTCAGTCTCCTAAAGCATTAGGATTACTGGCATGAGCCACCTCACCCAGCCAGAACTGTTCTTGAAGGCAACTTTTATGTCAACATAAAGAATTTCACTGGAGGATTCCAGAGTCCTAATGTGTTGGAAAGGGAATGTCTGAACACGGGAAGAAGTCTTGGAAAGACTAAGGCTGAGAATGATGGACAGAGGGCTAAAGATGAGCTTATCTAAGTATACTTTCATTAAAGGATGTTTTACTCACAGATATTCTTACATTCAGTTGAAACTGGTATTTTGAGATTCGCAAAAATATCAGTGCCTAGAATACAGCCTGACATATAGTAGGTACTCAATAGATATAGAATGGATAAATATTGATAAGATGAGGGTAAGACAACTTTTTAGTTCTTTTACTTATTGTTTTATCTTCTCTGGATTTGCCACAATAGAAAAATAAACTTTGTTTTAAAGAAGAAAGAAAACAATATGTCAATTGAATTAGGAGAAGAACACAGCATCTAAGCTGCAGAGCACAAGATGATTTTCCCAAACCACAGCCTCAGCTGCACAGAGCAATGAGACCAGGCAACCCAGCCAGATAATCATGTTTTTGTTCTTCTTTTAATCTTTTTTTTTTTTTTTTTTTGAGGCGGAGTCTTGCGCTGTCGCCCAGGCTGGAGTGCAGTGGCCGGATCTCAGCTCACTACAAGCTCCGCCTCCCGGGTTTATGCCATTCTCATGCCTCAGCCTCCCGAGTAGCTGGGACTACAGGCGCCCGCCACCTCGCCCGGCTAGTTTTTTGTATTTTTTAGTAGAGACGGGGTTTCACCGTGTTAGCCAGGATAGTCTCGATCTCCTGACCTCGTGATCCGCCCGTCTCGGCCTCCCAAAGTGCTGGGATTACAGGCGTGAGCTACCGCGCCCAGCCTCTTCTTTTAATCTTTGGAAATAACTGATTCTCTACTTTAAAAAAAAGTTTGTTACAAAGCTATTAGAGAACAGAATACAATCTTGTAATGCCAAGCAATTAGCTTGAAATATGTCTGATGCAGTAGTTTAGCTGAAAATCTAAATGTTATTGTGAAAAATTATAGTAAGCACCAGCACTTAGAGTTGCAAAATGACACAGCAGAGAAAAAAGTTTCTTTTTATTACATTTGTCTCAGCATATATAGTGAATGTCTGATGTGTTTACTTATCCTAATGATCACAATAAATTCCATCAGAAAGCATGCTTTGAGGCCTTGCATTTTAAATGTAACTGACCAAGGTCTCTTAATTCAGTAATCTGTGTTCAGAATGACAATGTTTTCTCTGTCTACTTAAGGTTGAACAGAACATGGGTCACAAAGGTGCCCTACTCACATGAAGCTGAAGGTAGTGACTACACTAGTTAGCTGTCACCTGGGTCAACACAAGCAAATGAAATGCACCCAGAAAACTTAGGCCAAATGCTTTCTATCACTTAAAATATGGTACATAAAAGGGCTGCGTAAGTGTTAGTTGTTGTGTTATTATTATAAAGCCACTTGAGAAATGATCATTATAGACAAAATAGTATCAGAAAAACTAAAAGAAGGGAACTGGGACCAAGTGTTAACTGGGCTTTCATTTTTTTTAATTTTTATTTTAAGTTCTGGGATACACGTGCAGGATGTGCAGGTTTGTTGCATAGGTAAATGTGGTTTACTTATGGTGGTTTGCTGCACCTATCAACCCATCACCTAGGTATTAAGCACGGCATGCATTAGGTATTTATTCTCATGATCTCCCTCACCCCACCCCCACCCCCGACAGGCCCCAGTATGTGTTTTTCCCTCCCCATGTCCATGTTGTTCTCATTGTTCATCTCCCACTTATGAGTGGGAAGATGCAGTGTTTGGTTTTCTGTTTCTGTGTTAGTTTGCTGAGGATGATGGTTTCCAGCTCCATCCATGTCCCTGCAAAAAACATGATCTTCTTCCTTTTTATGGCTGGGTAGTATTCTGTGGTGTATATGTACCATATTTTCTTTATCCAGTCTATTATTGGGCATTTAGGATGATTCCACATCTTTGCTATTGTGAACAGTGCTGCAATGAACATACACATGCATGTATCTTTATAATAGAATGATTGATATTCCTTTGGGTATACACCCAGTAATGGGATTCCTGGGTCAAATGGCATTTCTGGTTCTAGGCCTTTGAGGAATCACTACACTGTCTTCCACAATGGTTGAACTAATTTACATTCCCACCAACAGTGTAAAAGCATTCCCATTTCTCCACAGCCTCGCCAGCATCTGTTGTTTCCTGACTTTTCAATAATCACCATTCTGACTGGCGTGAGATGGTATCTCTTTGTGGTTTTGATTTGCATTTCTCTAATGATCAGTGATGTTGAGCTTTTCTTTGTATGTTTGTTGGCTGCATAAATGTCTTCTTTTGAGAAGTGTCTGTTCATGTCTTTTGCCCACTTTCTAATGGTATTGTTTGTTTTTTTTTCTTGTAAATTTGTTTAAGTTCCTTGTAGATTTTGGATATTAGACCTTTGTCAGATGGATAGATTGCAAACATTTTCTCCCATTCTGTAGGTTGGCTGTTCATTCTGATATTTTCTTTTGCTGTTCAGAAGTTCTTTAGTTTAATTAGATGCCATTTGTCAATTTTTGCTGTTGTTGCAATTGCTTTTGTCATTTTCGTCATTAATCTTTGCCTTGCCTATGTTCTGAATGGTATTGCCAAGATTTTCTTCTAGAGTTTTTGTAGTTTTGGGTTTCACATTTAAGCCTTTAATTCATCTTGAGTTAATTTTTGTATAAGGTGTAAATAGGGGGGTCCAGTTTCAATTTTCTGCATATGGCTAGCCAGTTTTCCCAGCAACATTTATTGAATAGGGAATCTTTCCCCATTGCTTGTTTTTGTCAGGTTTGTCAAAGATCAGATGGTTGTAGATGTGTGGTCTCATTTCTGAGATCTCTATTCTTTTTCATTGGTCTATGTGTCTGTTTTGATACCAGTACCATGCTGTTTTGGTTACTGTAGCCTTGCAGTATAATTTGAAGTCAGGTAGCATAATGCCTCCAGTTTTGTTCTTTTTGCTTAGGATTGTCTTGGCTATACAGGCTCTTTTTTGGTTCCAGATGAATTTTAAAGTAGGTTTTTCTAATTTTGTGAAGAATGTCAATGGTAGTTTAATGGGAATAGCATTGAATCTATAAATTACCTTAGGCAGTATGGTCATGTTCATGACATTGATTCTTCCTATCATGAACGTGGAATGTTTTTCCATTTGTTTGTGTACTCTCTGATTTCCTAGAGCAGTGGTTTGTAGTTCTCCTTGAAGAGGTCCTTCACTCCCCTTGTTAGCTGTATTCCTAGGTATTTCATCCTCTTTGTAGCAACTGTGAATAAGAGTTCACTCATGATTTTGCTCTCTATTTGTCTATTGTTGATGTATAGGAATACTTGTGATTTTTACACTGATTTTGTATGCTGAGACTGCTGTAGTTGCTTATCAGCTTAAGAACCTTTTGGGCTGAGATGATAGGGTTTTCTAGATACAGGATTATGTGATCTGCAAACAGAGAGTTTGACTTCCTCTTTTCCTATCTGAATACCCTTTATTCCTTTCTCTTGCTTGATTGCCCTGGTCAGAACTTCCAATAGTATGTTGAATAGGAATGGTGAGAGAGGGCATCCTTGTCTTGTGCCAGTTTTAAAAGGCAATGTTTCCAGCTTTTGACCATTCAGTATGATATTGGCTGTTGGTTTGTCATAAATGGCTCTTATTATTTTGAGGCATGTTCCATCATACCTAGTTTATTAGCAGTTTTTAACATGAAGGGATGTTGAATTTTATCAAAGGCCATTTCTGCATCTATTGAGATAATCATGTGGTTTTTGTCTTTAGTTCCGTTTAAGTGATGAGTTATATTTATTGATTTGCATATGTTGAACCAGCCTTGCATCCTGGGGATAAAGCTGACTTGATCGTGGTAGATAAGCTTTTTGATGTCCTGCTGGATTCAGTTTGCCAGTATTTTATTGAGGATTTTTGCACTGATGTTCACATTGATGTTTTCTTTTTCATTGTATCTCTGCCAGCCTTCAGTATCACAATGATGCTGGCCTCATAAAGTGAGTTAGGGAGAAGTCTCTCCTTTTCAATTGTTTAGAATAGTTTCAGAAGGAATGGTATCGGCTCCTCTTTGTACCTCTGGTAGAATTCAACTGTAAGTTTCTCTGGTCCTGAGCTTTTTTTGGTTGGTAAGCTATTTATTACTGCCTTAATTTTGGAACTTCTTGGCCTATTCAGGGATTCAACTTCCTTCTGGTTCAGTCTTGGGAGGATGTATGTGTCAGGAATTTATCCATTTCTTCTATATTTTCAAAGTTATTTGCATAGAGGTGTTTATAGTAGTCTCTAATGGTTGGTTATATTTCTGTGGGTCAGTGGTGATACCATGTTCCCTTTATCTTTTTTGTGTGTGTCTATTTGATTCTTCCCTCTTTTCTTTATTAGTCTAGCTAGCAGTCTATCTATTTTATTATTTTTTTCAAAAAACCAGACCCTGAATTCATTGATTTTTTTGAAAGGTTTTTCTTGTATCTTCAGTTCTCCTCTGATCTTGGTTATTTCTTGTCCTCTGCTAGCTTTGGGTTGTTTTTTTTCTTGGTCCTCTAGTTCTTGTAGCTGTGATGTTAGGGTGTCAATTTGAGATCTTTGTAGCTTTTCAATGTGGGCACTTCATGCTATACATTTCCATCTTAACACTCCTTCAACTGCATCTCAGAGATTCTGGTACATTGTCTCTTTGTTCTCATTGGTTTCAAAGGACTTCTTGATTTCTGCCTTAATTTCATTATTTACGAAAGAGTCATTCAGGACCAGGTTGTTCAATTTCCATGTAGTTGTGTGGTTTTGAGTGAGTTTCTTAGTCTTGAGTTCTAATTTGATTGCGCTGTGGTATGAGAGACTGTTTGTTATGATTTCAGTTCTTTTGCATTTGCTGAGGAGTGTTTTACTTCCAATTATGTGACTGATTTTAGAGTAGTACCATGTGGCGCCAAGAAGAACATATATTCTGTTGTTTTTTTGGGTGGAGAATTCTGTAGTTATCTATTAGGTCCACTTGATCCAGAGATTAATTCAAGTCCTGAATGCCCTTGTTAATTTTCTGTCTCAATGATCTAATATTGACAGTGGGGTGTTAAAGTTCCCCACTATTATTGTGTAGGAGTCTAAGTCTCTTTGTAGGTCTCTAAGAACTTGTTTTATGAATCTGGGAGCTCCTGCATTGGGTGCATATATATTTAGGATAGTTAGCTCTTCTTGTTGAATTAATCCCCTTACCATGATGTAATGCCCTTCTTTGTCTCTTTTGATGTTTGTTAAAGTCTGTTTTGTCAGAAACTGGGATTGCATCCCTGCTTTTTTCTGCTTTCCATTTGTTTGGTAAATTTCCTTCCATCCCTTTATTTTGGGCCTATGTGTGTCTTTGTACTTGAGATTGGTCTCTTGAATACAGCACACTGATTGGTTGTGACACTTTCTCCAACTTGCCATTCTGTGTCTTTTAGTTGGGGCATTTAGTCCATTTATATTGAGGTTAATATTCTTATGTGTGAATTTGATCCTGTCATCATGATGCTAGCTGGTTATTTTGCAGACTTAGTGATGTCATTGCTTCATAGTGTCATTGGTCTTTGTACTTCAGTTTGTTTTTGCAGTGGCTGGTAACAGTTTTCTCTTTCCATATTTAGTGTTTCCTTCAGGAGCTCTTGCAAGGCAGGCCTGGTGATGATGAGTTCCCTCAGCATTTGCTTGTCTGAAAATAATATATTTCTCCTTCACTTATGATGCTTAGTTTGGCCAGATATGAAATTCTGGGTTGGAAATTCTTTTATTTAAGAATGTTGAATATTGGCCCCTAATCTCTTCTGTTTTGTAGGGTTTCTGCTGAGATGTCCACTGTTAGTCTGCTGTGCTTCCCTTTGTAGGTGACCTGGCCTTTCTTTCTGGCTGCCCTTAACATTTTTCCCTTCATTCTGACCTTGGAGAATCAGATGACTATGTGTCTTAGGGTTTATCTTCTCATGGAGTATCTTACTGGGGTTCCCTAGATTTCCTGAATTTGAATATTGGCCTGTCTTGTTAGGTTGGGGAAGTTCTCCAGGGTGATATCCTAAAGTATATTTTCCAAGTTGGTTCCATTCTCTCCATCTCTTTCAGTACCCCAACCTGTCATAGGTTCAGTCTTTTTACATAATCCCATAGTTCTTGGAGGTTTTGTTCATTTATTTTCATTCTTTTTTTCCTAATTTGTCTGCCTGTCTTATTTCAGCAAGATAGCCTTCAAGCGCTGAAATTCTTTCCTCTGCTTGGTCTATTTGGTTATTGATACTTGTGGTTGCATTGTGAAGTTCTCATGTTACATTTTTCAGCTCAATCAGGTCACTTATGCTCCTCTCTAAACTGGTTGTTCTGGCTGACAGCTCCTGTAGTGTTTTGTCATGGTTCTTAGCTTCTTTGAGGCATCTTTAGCTCAGCAAAGTTCATTATTACCCACCTTCTGAAGTCCAATTCTGTCAATTCATCGATCTCAGACTCCGCATCCTTGCTGAAGAGGTGTTATAATCATTTGGAGAAGAAGAGGCCCTCTGGCTTTTTGAGTTTTCAGCATTTTTTCATTGATTCTTTCTCATCTTCATGAGTTTATCTAGCTCCAATCTTGAAGGCTGCTAACTTTTGGATAGGGTTTTTGTGGGGACTTTGTTGTTGTGGGGACTGTCGTTGTTGTTGCTTTCGGTTTGTTTTTCTTTTAACAATCAGGCCCCTCTTCCATAGGGCTGCTGCAGTTTGCAGGGGGTCCACTCCAGACCATATTCACCTGGGTTTCTCCTGCACCTGGAAAGGTCCCCAGTAGAGGCTACAGAACATCAAAGATGGCTGCCTACCCCTTCCTCTGGGATCTCTGTCCCAGAGGGGCACTGAACTGATGCCAGCAGGAATGCTCCTGTATAAGGTGTCTGGTGACCCCGGTTGGGGAATCTCACACGGTCAGGCGACATGGGATCTAGGACCTGCTTAATGAAGCACTCTGGCTGCCCCTTGGCAGAATGGGTGCTCTGCACTGGGGGGAATCCCATTCATCTTGACTACCTGGATTCCTCAGAGCCAGTGGTGGAAAAGACTAACTCTGCTGATTCATGGAGACACAGCAACCCCTCCAACCAAGGGCTCCATCCCAGGGAGATCAGAATTCTGTATGTAAACCCCTGGATGGAGGTTTTGAAATTCCTTCAGGGAGGCCCCACCTAGTGAGGAGGGATGTGTCAGGGTCTGGTCTAAAGGGGCAGTCTAGCCATGATCTGCCACAACCGCTGTGCTGTGCTGTGGGGAATTCCTCTCAATTCAAATCGTTCATCTCTCTGGCACCAGCAGGGGAAAAACAGCCAACTGGAACTGCAGTGATGGTTGCCACCCGTCCCCCAGGGAGTTCAGTCATCTTAGGCAGCAGGCAACCACAGTGATGATGGCCACCCCTCCCCGGGGGAACTCAGTAATTTTAGGCAGTCTCCAGCAGAGTGTCCACTGAGAATCTGCACAGCTCTGTACTTGGGACCCAAGGCCCTCATGAGCGGATCTCCTGATCCACAGGTTGCACAGATCCCTGGAAAAAGCGTGGTTTCCTAGGCAGGGTAGCACAGTCACTCAGTGCCTCTCTTGGCTGGTGGTGGGATCTCCCTTTGCCCCGTGTGGCTCCCAGGTGGGCTGTCACACCACTCTGCTTTTCCTCACTCTCTGTGTGTCATGCCAACCACTTAGTCAGTCCCAGTGAGAGAACCAGGATACTTCAGTCGTCAGTGCAGGATTCACTCACCATTTTTGTTCTCGGTGGGCGCCTCCAACTGCAGCTGTTTCTAGTCAGCCATCTTGGCCCCTCCCCGCAATTTGGCAATCTTGACGACTCTCTTTCATTCATTTGTTCATCCATGCATGGACATAATTCATTCATTCACATCATTTATTCATTCATTCATATATTCCACAAATATTTATGGCATACTACAGGGAGCTGAGTTCTAGAAACAGAATGACGACAATGCAGTTAGAAGACTTCAACACCTTCCCTATCAGAGGGAAGATTGCAGCTATTAAGAAATCGGATTTGGGGCCGGGCGCGGTGGCTCACGCCTGTAATCCCAGCACTTTGGGAGGCCGAGGCAGGCAGATCACAAGGTCAGGAGATCAAGATCATCCCGGCTAACACGGTGAAACCCCGTCTCTACTAAAAATACAAAAAATTAGCCGGGCGTGGTGGCGGACACCTGTAGTCCCAGCTACTCGGGAGGCTGAGGCAGGAGAACAGCGTGAACCCGGGAGGCGGAGCTTGCAGTGAGCTGAGATCCGGCCACTGCACTCCAGCCTGGGTGACGAGCGAGACTCTGTCTCAAAAAAAAAAAAAAAAAAAAAAAAAAAAAAAATCAGATTTGGGAGGGATGGTTAATTTCTGTAAATGAATTGGGGTCAGATATTCTTTCATGAATTCCCAATCTAGGACCCTGAGGCTTTTCTATAAGAAAAATATTAGTAATTTTGTTTTATTCCCAAAAATACATTATATTTAAGCTTCTCTTTAGACTTTATTTTAGATTGAAAGACATAAATGGCTATAAGCCCTGCAAGAATTCCTTAGGAATTAACACTTTTCTTCAATCCCTTCTCTAACTGACCTGCACAGACTCCTGTCAACCCTCCATTACCACCTAACAAGGGAAAAGCGAGCTAATACTCCCTTTTTTTACATTTGAAACAGTCTTGGTATACAGTAGCATGAGCCTAGCTCACTGTAGCCTTCAAGTCCTGGGCTAAAGTGATCCTCCTACCTCAGCCTCCTGAGTAGCTGGGACTACAGGCATGAGCCACGACACCCAACTAATTTTTTGTACTTTTTTGGTTTTGTGTGTGTTTTTCTTTGTTTGTTTTTGGTTTTTGGTTTTGGTTTTGGTTTTGGGTTTTTTGTTTGTTTGTGTGTGTGTTTGTTTGTTTTGGTCTCCCTATGTTGTCCAGGCTGGTCTTAAACTCCTGGGTTCAAGTGATCCTCCTGCCTCAGTCTCCCAAACTGCTGGTATTATAGGCATGCACCACCACACCCAGCTCAATACCACCTTTTGAGTAAAATGCTTTGGGCTTTTCCCAGATTGGTAAGCTTGTCTTTCCTGCCTTAGGTTGACAGATGCCATTGAGAAAGCTATGGGAAACTCAAAAGCACTGTCCACTACTCAGCTACGGCTGAATAGAATGATAGCAATTTTAGCTGCACTGTGACTTTGCCCAGGACAGTGTTTGAGTTCTCCAGCCCACATATTTTATCAGATCAAACCAAACACTTATCAGAACTGTAAGTTATCTTAATCAACTTTGCGACTATATTGACTGTTGTGTTAGAGTCTTTATACATTTAAATAGAATATTTTTTCTCTTGTCTTCTCTTTTCTATAGACAGAGGGGCTATATTTGACCATTTGGAGTGGTTCACAAACCTAACATACAATATTGCAAAAAATTGGACAGCTTTTCAGATTTATAAGTGTCAGAGCAATGTGATGACAGAACCCCGGAAACAGCCTCTTCCTGTTTATAGGGCTTAGGATGGAATTAACTTTCGGAGCTGTGACAGAGATCAGCTTGCATGAGATGATACCCCAAGATTTATGGTCCTGAAAAAAGTATATTGACTGAGGTAGAGACAAAGTCAGTATTTACACCAAAGAAATATTCCTGAGGGTAAATATCTCTGTGGCATTTTATTCATTCAAGAGTGTGACTATTATACCATAATTGTAGGTTTGGTTTCCTTTAGGCTATATTGAGCCCAAGAACTGAAGGATGAAGAGGAAGAGGAGAGGGGAGGGGAAGGAAGGATGTGTTTCCACAAATTCTATATATTGCAGGCAGTGGTTAACAACATATGACTTGTAGTTACCCATTGACTCAGCAAATATTAATAGCACCTAGTCTGTGCCAGGTCCTGTGCTAGGTTCTAGAGATAAAACAGGGAATACAATAGATATGGCATCTTTTTCTCATGAAGCTCTCAGCATAGTAAGGAAGACAGACATTGAACAAATTATTAGGTTGGTACAAAAGTAACTGCAGTTCTTGCCATTACTTTTAACAGTAAAAATCACAATTACTTTTGCACCAATCTAATATTATAGACAAGAGGTTTATTATGAAAAAGAAAGTATAGGTGACTGCTCTGGGGACATATGATTATGGAGCCTAACCCAATTGACAAGAAGGGGAGTGTATTAGTCTGTTCTCATGCTGCTAATATAGACATACCAGAGACTGGGTAATTTATAAAGGAAAGAGATTTAACGGACTCACGGTTCCACATGGCTGGGGAAGCCTCATAATCATGGCAGAAGATGAAGGAAGAACAAAGGGATGTCTTACATGGCAGCAGGCAAGACAGAGAGCATGTGCAGGAGAACTCCATCAGAACTTGTGAGACATATTCGCTATCACAAGAACAGCATGGGAAAGACCTGCCCTCGTGATTCAATTACCTCCACTGGGTCCCTCCCACAACATATGGGAATTACAGGAGCTACAATCTGAGATTTGGGTGGGGACACAGCCAACCCATATCAGGCAGAGAAATCAGGAAGAGGGAAACAAAGGAAATGGGAAAACATCCTCCCTAAGCTATGGGGAGTAACAGTTTAGCCAAACAAAGGTTGGATTGCATCAGAGTGCTGGAGACTGAGACACTGCAACAGAGAAACAGTATGGGCTGTTCTAGCCCTTTAGTGTAGTACAGACATTGGCAAACTAAATCTGGCCGGCGCCTATTTTTGTAAATAAAGCATTATTGGAACCCAGATATGCCCATTCACTTACGTATGGTCTAAGGTCATTTTCACACGACAATTGCAGAGTGGAGTTGACTAGTTGCAAAGGAGATCACACGGCCTCTAACACCTGAAATATTTACTACCTGGCCTTAAACAAACAAAAAAAAAGTTTGACATTTCTGTTAAAGCAAGTGGCTTAATCATGGTTAGTAATGCTAGATGCTGTAACAAACTACCCCCAGATCTCAGTACTTATCCAATAAAATTTCTCTCTCATGTCCTAGCTCTTCAAGCAGCTGATCTGGGCAGGTTTTGTCAAAGTAGCGAAGACAGGAACACTGCCTTGTGATTTTACTATCTCCTGTCTGAGGGTACTGCACACCAGCTGTGCAGATGGAAAACAGTAAACAGAGTTGAGGATATGAAATGCGTTAGGGACCAGGTCTGGAGTGATGCACATTGCTTTCATTCTCCTTCCATTAGTCATACGATCCCACCAACATCCAAGGGGAGGCTGAAAAAGAAGTCTTCTCTGTGCTTGGGAAGAAAAGGAAGTTTTGGGGAATACTTAGCTATGCCTCTGCCACAGCAGACAAGATGTATTTTAAAACTGGGGCTAAAAATCCTGTGTGGTTGAATTTAGGTGGCATGAGGTAAGGCTGATAGGTAGGCAAAGGTCAGATTGTGGAGGGTCTTGTAAACCATGTCAAAGATTTATATTTTAACCTGGGTCTGAATTATCAGTTATATGACTCTGATGAGTTATATAACATAGCTAATCTAATCCTCTGCTTCTTCATCTGTGAAAAGAGAATGATGCTACCTGTTTATAGAATTGGACAGACTCAAAGAGATATAGTACATAGAGCTTTTAGAATATCACCTAACACACAGTAAACATGTAATAAATTGTAGTTATTTGTTACCAAAACAGAGGAAAGTTCCTCCACATTTCCCCCAAACTGGCCTTCTCCACCCACAGGCCCCAAAATGCAGAAGACCCTTCGCTAACCCAGTATTCCAAGACTTATCCCCTAAGAAAGAAATCAAAGCACCATGAATTGTTTCTCTACCATTCCATTGGCCTCCATGTTTGCTACCATCTTTTCAAGGGCACATTGGCCTAGAGAACAATCAGGTCCCAGAGTAACTATTTGTGAAATACAATTACTTCCCAAATCCTTTACCTTCCCTGAATCAAGATAAGATGATATTAGAAGCTCAGGGGAAAAAAAAAAAAAAAAAGTGTGTACACATATGTATATGCGTATGTATATGCACACAGATACCAAACAGGGCAAGGCTAGCGTGGTAAGACCCAGCTTATCACATATGCCTAACATCCTATACCTCTAGCCCCATCCTAAAGTTATTTTGAGTCCATCTTGACCTTTGGATTCCCTGCATGATTTTTAAGGAATGTTCCTGGCCTGAGGTCTCCACACTCTGGAGAAAGAAGAGTTTTTCTTGAGCTCAAGATAACATGTGAAAAACAAAACAAAACAAAAAAACAATAGAATAATATGAAAAACTGCAAAACTTTTTGAAAAATGAAAGACATCAGAAGGGGTGAGACAAGCAGATATTGAAAGATTTTATGGAGGTATGGCATGGTACTGACAAAAGAATAGACATCAGTGGTACAAAATATTAAAGTAAGAATTTAACATGGAAATATAATCAATGATGAAAGGGAAGATCATAAAATAAATTATGGTGCCATAAATTATTAGTAATTTGGAGGAAAATATACCCTCACTCACACCATACACACACACCCCTTACCGATAGGAGGCAGGGCAGTGTAGTGAGGACAGCAGCAGCATCTATAGCCAGCAAGATGCCTGGGGCTCAATCCCAGCTCTATGATTTATTTAGCTGTGTTGTAGTCTTGTAAATTATGTAGTCCCTTTGTGCCTAGTTTTCCTTGCACATACATAGGGAATAATAAAGGTATTTACCCTACCAGGTTGTTAGGAGGATTGAGTGATTTAATGCATGTAAAACACTTAGAACTGTTTCTAACACACAATAAGCACTCGATATATGTTAGTCATCGTGTTGGGGAAAATCACAAGGAAAAGGTCACTTTCATTCAACATATTCTACTCTACATGTACGTCAGTATGTTACATGAATGAGGCTCTAAGAGATCAAAAAATAAATTAAGACACAGACTTGTCCTCAGAGAGGGGAGCTAGCAATCTATTATCAGTTAGGAATGTATCTACCCATTCTTATCCTTCAAAGGTGAGTTCTGGAACAGAACTGGAGTTGTTCAGCACAGCTTGAACATCTCGCAGACCTAATTTCTTGTTCATGTCACTGGAAATGCTTCCTGCAATAAATTTATTTTGTTCTATATATACGTTGTCATTCATCATTGCAATACTATTCTTATGGGAGAACAGATTATGAATAGTGTAATAACTATGACAAATAATAAACAAGTTTACTTGCTTCTGGCTCTAAGGGAAATAAATCAGCTGGCAGTTGCATTCTCTGCTCCACCCTCAACTCCCAAAAGGGAGTTGTCTATTACCGAAAAGGATCTGCAATTTTTTAAATTTGACTGTTTCTCCCCAAATCAAGACAAATTGCATCAATATTACAGAAAATTCCCAAATATTTCAGTATCTTTGCAGAGAATGTAGGATATATTCCAATGCCTAACGTCATAGTTTATCAGACATTGTAGCGAGTAAGGCTTTGAGATCTGCTCCTCATGGCTTGGAATCCCTTTCACCCTAACTTTCGTACCATGCATACATGACCATGACCAGTTACTTGACCAGACCAATTCTTCCTTGGGCATTAGGAAAATAAGTATTTCTTTGTCCTCTGAATTTTGATGGGAGACAAGCCTCTGGATCACACCACTTGCCTTTCTATACTTGTTTCTTTGCCTGGTTTATTTTTCTTCTCTTATGATGTAGGGTAGTGGAGAGAGAACTGGGATAGGAGTCACTAAGCGAATGGGTAAGATTTTGTCTCTTATTCAGTAGTAATTCTGCGGGCCTTGGCATCCTCTTGGTAAGAGGAGAGGGTATATTAGAATGTTCTTTCAGATAATTTCCAAACATGGCAATCTATGAAATGAACTTTCCTTATCCTTAGCATAAGCCTGGGTCTATCATTAGTCCAGCCATTTACTTTGGAAGCCTTACCCTCACCCCAGTCTGTTTTGGCCACTCTGAGTAAAAATCTACCCAAGAATTCACCTCTCCCAGTTTCATCATGCCGAACATAATATTCCCTTAATCCCATTCTGCATATCTTGCTATTTCTCCATTTACTGCAGAACAGCTGCAACCCAGACACTAAGTCACCATTCAGGATAACTGGTAGCTTTCAATGAATCACTTAGCAACTCTTCCAGGACTCTGTTTTCCCATCTAAGAAATAAGAAGAATATTAGCTATTCTTAATTCACATAATTATTATGACTTGGGGAGAAAATTGAATGAACTGTGTAAAGTGCTGTACAAATAAAAATGAAATGGAAATCATTACTAGAATTACTTTCCCTAAAAATTGAAAGACACCTATGAGCCACATGAGGATATCTTTAATATTATTGTTACTACTATCACATGTTATGTTAATGCATATAAAATACTTAGAACTGTTTCTAACACACGGTAAGCACTCAATATATGTTAGTCATTGTAACCTTAGGGTTGACCTTAGGGTTTGAAACTCTTGTTGACCTTAGGGTTTGAAAACTGGTTTTATGCTTTGACTGAGCTTTCGAAATCTGAAAATTCTTCAACCTGACATTGACCAAATGTGCCCTATTGCTTTCCCTACACCAATCTTCTGGATGGTTGGCCACACTCAAAAGAGAATCACCTCCACCTTTTAGCGTAATTACAGTGCAATTACAAAATGCATGTAATTTTGCTAAAACTGACCTAATAAATAAAATGTATCAATTTTTCATCATGGACAAGAAACTAACTAGACAAAATACACCAAAATTATTGTGTGATTCCAACTCTGATAAAATGTTTGACGGAAATCCCATCTCTCACTTTTTAGTGCTCACCTTTCACCATGCCTTGTACATTTATCATCCTCTCTGTGTTTACAACCTCTTCCTTTTGTTCACAAATTGTCATATTATTTTCACTTGTAGGATTAATTTTCCTCCTTTCAACCTAGAAAGGAATGAGTTGTTATGAATTTATTAACAAAGTAAAATAATATTCTCAAGTAAAGGTACAGGCTTCATTGAATTGCAACTGATTTAACATCCGTTATCTCTCTCTCTCTGTGCCACTGGATTCCTTCGAAGAGTGTTCTGCAAGGGTTGCCCCAGAGCTTCTCCGAAAAGTCTCACCCAAAGGTCATCAATGACCATTTATCCCAGTGACTGACACATTTAATGGTTTCTTTATATCTATCCTACTTGATCTCAATGATAATTTTTGGCATGAATGATTACCCATTCATTCTGAAGCTCTCTCTTTTGACTTTTGTATCAGATACCTTCCCACCTGACACCCATTCCGGATCTCAGCCTCTTTGGTTAGTAGTGATGCAGTTCATGACACAAGAGAGATCAATGAATCCCCTCCTAATGAGATTAAGCCCAATCTCTGCTTTCTATGCTAATGACCAGTTCAGAAACCCAGGTCTGATGTATTCGGCATATGGAATTTTACTGACCAGAGAAGTTGGTTCAGAATAGGTATGTCAAGCCAATAAAAAATGCAAGAGCAAGATCAGTGGGAATTGGGGGAGCTAGGGGAGAAGTTTCTTTATACTTGCAAGAGAACCACTGGAAAGCGGGCCTTGGTTATACATGGATGGGAAATCTCAAATTTCTGTGGCCATTTCCCCAACAGTCTAGGGAGAAACCCAACACCCAGAGGAGAGCATTTCTGGGAGAATCAGAAAGTGAATGGAGCTGGATCTGTGACTATAGCACCTGTTCTTGGTCCCACTTACCTACTTACCTCTAGAGTATTGCTCTATAGAGTATTTGCTCCATAAGCAGATAAGTTCACTTTATCATTATAGTAATTTTCAGTTGGTTTGAGTGTTAATTGAGCTGAAAGCATCATAACTAACAATTTTTATAGCACTGTCTTCTTCATTCTCTTTCTACCTCACCAATAATTCTTTTCTTTTTTTTTTTTTTTTTGAGACGGAGTTTTGCTCTTGTTTCCCAGGCTGGAGTGCAAAGGCGTGATCTCAGCTCACCGCAACCTCTGCCTCCCAGATTCAAGTGATTCTCCTGCTTCAGCTTCCGGAGTCGCTGGGATTACAGGCATGCGCCACCACGCCCGACTATTTTGTATTTTTAGTAGAGACAGGTTTTCTCTGCATTGATCAGGCTGGTCTTGAGCTCCCAACCTCAGGTGATCCGCCCACCTCAGCCTCCCAAAGTACTGGGATTACAGGCGTGAGCGACCAGGCGCAGCCCAATAATTCCTTTAAATCGTGGATTGCACTAGCTCCCTTCTTCCATTTACCCTTTAACCATGGTGACTCCCTGATTCTATACTTTGACTTTTTCTATTTTCTCCTTCCTTAGCTTCAACTTTCACCTACTGCAAAACCTAAAATCAGTTACACTAGCCCAGATTTTTCTTTTGAGCTTAAGACACAACTTTTCACTTATTTTCCATATATATTGCCTTTAAGTATCCCATTCTGGGTGAGCTGAATCTATTACCTGCCTGTAAACTATTTCCCTACCACCCACTTCATGTATTTCATAGCCTAGTTTCTGTGACTTCAACCTTCAAAACATTTTTCTCCTCCCTGGTTGATGCCTGGGTCTTAGCCCTCACAGACATAAGGTCTTGACAGTTCTAACCTCATAAACCTCTCATTTTCTTCATGAGGCACACTCTCATCAGCCTAGTTCACTAGCTCATCATTTCCATCTGGACTTGCCTCCTAACTGGTCCTTTGCTTCCTCCAATGCATCCTCCACAAAGCCACCAGTGATTCCTCTCAAATACAGGCCCACGTCAAAATGTAAAATATCACTTTCCTGCTTAACATTACATAACATTACATACTATATTGCCTGTAGAATAAAGTTCATACAACTTAAGTGACTCTATAAAGACTTTTGCAACCATATCAGAGCTCACCTATTTAATCTCACCTTCAACCACTCTCTAAATATGAAGCCAGTCCTTGGCATGCTCCGAGCAAGCACACACCTGCCTGCCTCTATCTTGTGCCACTTGTTTTCTCTGCCTTCAATGCTCTTTTTTGTTTCTGAAGCTGGTGGATTCCTGCTCATTTTTCAAGGCCTGAATAAAACATTATCCATTTTAGTAAATATTTCCGGATGACTCGGGCAAATTTCAGCATTCCCTCATCTTTTGTAGTTCTAGGAACAGAACTATATATGAGAGAAAGTCACATATGCTGTGGTAGATTAATGGTTATTAATATGTGCTGTACCTTCTCTAGTTTGTAATTTGTTAGGCTGTAAACCCAGGCTTTTGATGATTATCTTTTTAGGAACTATTCCATAATCTGACATATAGAAGTTCAAATATTATTTTTCAAATCAAAGAATGAAAGAAGAAAAGAAAATTAAAGAATTAGTGACTAGCTAGGAAGAAGCCTCTGTGGACTCAGTTTCCTAATCTGTAAAATGAGACAGATTTAGATGAATCCCTGTGCTTCCTTCTGCTCTAAAATTTTCCACAATTTTATGAAAATATTAGTAGAGCAACCCAGTGATTCTTTCATAATATGGTAAACTAACATTAAATTTTACAAACTATACTCTGGTCAAAAATATGTACAAATTCAAACATGGAAAGAATTTTTCTTTTTCTTTAATGTGTCCGCCTGTTGCTACAGAAATGTGTTAGTTCTGGAAAGAAGCCAATATTAGGTTTGGAACAGAGTTAAGAGCCAATAGAGACATCATTTTTAATTATATTAAAAGCATCTTGTAAATTTCCCATCAGTTGCACCATAATTTCTCTCCATTAATCACTGAAGGACAAGTGTTTGCAGCTTGGTCTCTTGTGGACAAAATTTGGGTATAAAATGTGGTTTAATCTCTTCAAGCCTCTGTAAATCTATGTCTCTCTCCCACTGGCTCCTATTCAGAGAAAAAATGGGGTTTGATATAAAAAGAAAAAAAGTAGTTTGATGTAAGGGGGTACAAAAGGTGAGTGAGTATATACCTGCAGGATGTTTTGGGGTAAAGGATTCAAGTCAATCATGGCTGGTGATCACAAGAACTGAAATAAGGTCTGCATTTCTTCTTTTGGGGCAAGGCAAGAGGATGGGTAGCATTGTCAGGCTGAAAAATCAAGAGAAATGAAGTCTAATTCTGGCTCTGCCATTAACATACTCTGTGACCTTGGTTAAGTCAATTATTCTCTAAGATCTATTATTGGACTGGTTTAGCCACTCGGAATCTACCTATTTATTGCAGTGTGAATCCTCTTAAAGTCAACCTTCACTGGCTTCGCTTTTAATGTTATGCCCTTGGTTTTTATGAAAGGCCATTACAAGAAACAATAATATGAATTCTATTAATACAAGTATAAATCTGTGCCTGAGGAAATACTGGAGATATTTATTTCCTTGTTATGAAATTCCACATGAAAAAATTCTCATAGATTTTAATTCCAAGAAAACTTCCTCTTCCTCAAACTTATCACAGAACCCATGTGTTAATACATTTCATATATTCCCTGCTACCAGAATGCCCAAATCCTCTTTTTTCATTTTTTTCTTTTATGACTTTAACTATCAAAATAATATACACTTATTATATACATATATATGTCCACAATTCAAAGTTAATCATTTTAATATTTTAATAGATGCCCCTCAAGTTTTCTTATGGGCAGTTTCTTACCCAGTTGAGTTCATATTCTATATGCAATCTTGTGTGACCCCTTTTTGTACATAGCATAGGTCTCATTCCACTGACTAGAAACTTGAATTCTGTTCATTTATCTAGATCCAACTTTTACCCTTCTGAACTTTTCATGTGGACATATACAGACATTTATATAGATTGATCAATCAATCAATTGATGTAGCTGTGTATCTACATGTATCATATAAAATAAATATTCCATATAATGTATATAACATTCATTTGTATGCCATATTCATATATGGCATATATTAATGCATATGTTATGTATCTTATATTTATAGACAATAAATGGAGAAGTGATTTGTGAAGTGTATAATGCCCCAAAACAGCGATTTTTGTCATTACCTGTAGGTTTACTGAAGGTCAAGGTCAGAATAGCTATTCCTCATCAAGTTAATCAAATAGTCTAGGCGTAGAGCAAGGTTTCAATACTGGTGAGCCTGGTAGAAGCCAGGCAACTGGAAAAAGCCCAAGAGTAACCATGTAGGCAGTAGAAGGTGGCAGGCATAGAACCCCAGACAGAGAATATAGCCTTCATGGCTTCTAGCACAGATGCCCTGCACACTTATGTGTAGCCTCTAGAGAGGCTGTCAAGGTTCCACCTCTTTTTATGCCTAAATAATGTTAAGAAATGTCCCTCAACAAGCGAATGGATAAACTAAATTAATATATATTTATACAATTCAATATTACTCAGCAACAAAAGGAAACAATTGGCATACGTGTAGCAACCTAGGTGGATCTCTATTTGCTCTGTGAAGGCTAAACCATAAATAGAAAAACACCTGAGTGATTTCATTTATACGATAGGATATAAATGAAGTTATTCTGATTACATGAAATTTTAGAAAGTCAAATTAATCTGTAGCTAGAGAAAACAGGTCGGAGGTTGCCTAGAGAAGGATGTGGACATTTGGATGGATTACAGAAGGACATGAGGGAACTCTGTGGAGGTGAAGAGTATGATGGAAATGTTTGTTGTCTTCATTTTGGTGATGGTTTCACAGTGCATATATATGTTATAAGTAACCAAATTGTACACTTTAAATACTCATCAATCATTGTATGTAATATATCTTGATAAAGCTATAAAAACTTTTTAAAATTAAAAAAAACAGAAATTTATCCAAAACTTGGAATTAAGGCAAAAAGGTGGGTGGCACATCCTTTCAATATCATATGGGGACAAGGAACTCCCCTGGATTGCCTAGAAGAATATATTTGACTCATCTCATTTTTAACCACAAATTAACATTTCCAGCTCTAGTGAAGTTACTTGTTCACTTGCAAATTTTCATTGGTTAGAAATGTGAATAATTTCTGTCTAGTGGAAGAGATAACCCCAAAGATATATGGCTTGTTGGACATCAAATATATTCATATTTAACTCAGCAATCCTACTCTAACACTTTCTTGTTAAATTAAGCATAAATACCCACATGGCTTAAATGCTCTTCAAAGCAATCATATTTGCCCAGCTCCCTCATTGACTAATGAGGCTTTTTAAAAATAACTAAAGTCTCAGTCCTCCCTACCCAATGTCACTAGAACCAGTTCCTCTCCACCATATATTTCAGGGAGTCCCTAAGGCACGCGTTTGTTTTCACAAACAAATTCCATTGTCCCCTGTCTTCATGGCCTCCATGGGGACCTGGTTCTCAACCGCACTCTTCTACAATTCACCTCTAGCCATCTCAGAACCAACCTCTGCAGACAACTTTTGATCTCTCCATCATGGGTTGCCCCAAGCACGGATATGGGTTCAAACATTAATTCACAAAACAGAACTGAGATGAGGTTGTAACATACCATATAATAAGCTTTGGCTGAAAGTTGGAAGAAGGTGATGGGATTCAGGCCACACTACCCTAAAATGTGGTACCTTGGCATTTGAGAAAACAGCAGAAGCAGGAAGGTTACTATTTCTTTCCCTCTGCCCCTCTCTTCTGAAGCAGGTCATAAATTCTAGGAAGGATTTTCTGACCTTCCCCTGAAGCAGGTCATAGGACCTTTATCCAAGGGGAGCCCTCCTTATTTCTGGAGAAAAAGAGCCAAAGACACAGAGATGTTGAGAAGAGTCTGAACAAACAGGCCTTGCAGAGCTCCTCCTGGCTTATCACCAGTAGATCAAACCCTCTTTATTTATTCATACTTCCCCACGATGGTCCACCCTTCATCAAACTTATCATAAAAAAATACTCAGGTTTCTCTGTTTCTTTGAGTCTTCATTTCTGAAGGTTCTATGTAAAATTTATGTTAAATAAATGTGTATGCTTTTCTCTTGCTAATCTGTCTTTTCCTATAGGGGCCTCAGCCCTGAACTTTCCTTCCCTACAGAGACGTAAGGGAATTACTACATGTGCACTTAGGTGTACACATACACACATACATGGTTCGCAGAACTACGGTATCCCCTCTCATCCATGGGGGATACGTTCCAAGGCCCCCAATGGATGCCTGAAACCACCAATAGTACTGAGTCCTGTATACACTGTTTTTCCCTATACATACATACCTATGGTAAAGTTTAGTTTATAAATTAGGCACAAGAAGAGATCAACAACAACAATAATAAGCTAGAACAATTATAACAAAATACCATAATATTAGGATGGTGCAAAAGTAATTGTGGTTTTGCCATCACTAATAAAAGCTATATGAATGTGGTTACTTTGCCTTTCAAAATATCTTAATCTTTTCAGATGGCCATTGACTGCAGGTAACTGAAACTGTGGAAAGTGAAACCACAAATAAGTGGGGACCACTATGCCTTCCTCTTTTGCCACTACCTCCCAAGAGGCCAGTACCAGGCAACCAGCACCCCCACTTTGGAGACCTGGATCCCATGAGCTGCTCCTTTCAACTTGGAGACCCTAGTACCAGCCAAGCAGTGGCTCCTCCCCGGAGGACTGAGTTTCATCTCCATGGGACTACTTTTCCAATCATCTAAATTTTAAGTATTACACTGTCTTCCTTTTGTTTCCACAGCCCTAGAGGTGATATGTACTTCTTTCAGTTGCTACCTCTGAGAAACTTTTTAGTCACCAAGTTATTAAATGACAACGTTATGCCTAATTATTCTTTTTTTTAATTTTGAGATGGAGTCTCACTCTATTGCCCAGGCTGGAATGAAGTGGCACAATCTCAGCTCATTGCAACATCTGCCTCCTTTGTTCAAGTGATTCCCCTGCTTCAGCCTCCCAAGTAGTTGAGATTACAAGCATGGCTACCACGCTCAGCGAATTTTTCTATTGTTAGTAGAGATGGGCTTTTTCCATGTTGGCCAGGCTGGTCTTGAACTCCTGACCTCAGGTAATCCACCTGCCTCGGCCTCCGAAAGTGCTGGGATTACAGGCATGAGGAACTGCACCTGGCCCTAATTAATAATTCTTAATACTGAAATCCGCTTGGTTCAAGTAACTGGTATGGTTCTGTCGCCTGCCTGGGGTCTACAGAAACAATGGCAGACTAGCTGCAGAGTCTGTGGCCTCAGCCACCACCCAGAGTAGAAAAAACACAAACAAAAAGGAAAGCCAGTTTTCTCCTTCACTCATCAGCGCAGGCCAGCCTCTGCTCACACATCATCTCCGAGATACTATTTTACCCATGAGGAAGACAACCTTCAGCATAACTCCGTGGAGCAAGTCAGCGTCTTCTCCTTGTCTCCTTTCCAACACAGGATCTGGACTTTCACTTTGCAAAACCTATGGGGCGTTTTTCCAAACCAAAAGCACCACTGGCCCCCAAAAGTACAATCAAGCCTCCAGTTCTAACAACACAAGGAAACAAAGACATTCTGGAAAGAAATATGTTGTTTTTCTTGGGTTTTACATATCTCAGGGCCAATTCCTTAGGGAAGATCAAGGTCAAAATATTTTCTTTTCAAGAGCCTCTTCAAGGGAAACACACTTTTGAAGTATGAGCCGTAAGGTCAGCGCCACAGCCTCAGATGGGGCAGCAGAGGCTTATTCCCCCACTCCAGCCCACCCCAACCCCTCATCCCCACCTAAGCAAACACCAGCGGTTATGTTATTTTTACCTGGAATATTTGTTTAATTCATTAATGCTACTTTGACAACAAATGGCAGAAATAAAATTAATATTCAACCTAACTGCAGCAAAGAAATGGAATTGATTATTTGAACTCAGTGGTCTAAGGACAGATTTAAAGGTTGCTGAACTTAGGAAGAAATGAGAACTGAGAGCTAGGAACTAGGAATGCATCTTGACACTATTTTTCCCTCCTCTCTGCTCTGATTTTTGTGTCTATATATAATAATTCTTTCTCGGCTCACCAGCATTTGGGGCGAGGCTTTTTCAGTGCACCCCTACTCTTGGATTAACATAAGTAAGCCTTACCCCTTAGTGAGACTAAGTCTCTGAATCTTAGTTCAGGAGCTCACTCTTGTTCCAATCAATTGCTTAAGGGTCGGGTTCATGTTTTACAAAATAGGAACCCAAGTTTTTCAATCTGGGTGGCAGGGAGCACAGAAGGAGCCATCATTAATTCAGCAAGGCCATCCTCCTATAAAGTACTAGTGCACTTATCATGAATGTCTCAGCGCTTAGTTACCCAATTTTATGTCAGATACTAACTTTAAAAACATGTCTATATTTATTAAATGTCATCAGCAATAATCTACTAAATACTTAAAGAAAATTAAATTTCTAAGTGATGCTGGAGTCTTTAATACAGCCACCTTGCTTCATTAATTAGGAAAGGACAAAACGAAAAGCATAATCAAAGAGGAAAGGTTTACCAAAGCATTAGACACCCCTTGAGCATAATAAACATTCAGTCAGACTTATTATTACTATAATATGTATAATGGCATAGTCCCACAAGTAAAATGCTAAATATGATTATAATGTTTATAGCACATAATACAGCAAGGAGCTTTTGATAAGGGGAGAGGGAGGAGAGGAATGGGAGCTGTGTCCTTGTTGAGAAAATCACTAGGGGCTCGCATCACTGAGCAAAAAGAGACCCATCCCCCATAAGTTACTCCCAAGGACACAGCACCGTATATGGCTGAGTGCCCAGCCCTGGGAGACCATGGAGGGCACAGAACTTCCCTGGCCCTCACTCCTAGGAGATTGTGTCTTTCATGCCAACTTCATTCATTTCCAACTGATGACTCCCTGCAGACTCACACGCCCCAGTGGACATAGTCAAGCCCTTTGGGGTTCTGTTTTATCATTGGTGAGGCCTGGTGTGCCTGGTTGAATCTGTCCTCCTTACTAAATATTAAGCCCCAGCTTGATGGAAAAATCTGGCATCCCCTCACTTTATCTACAGGAAGAATTTGAGGCCACTGGCCCCAGATACTGTTCCATCCCAAGTAGCATCCTCTCCAATTCC